>NW_025383575.1:0-5995 GCF_016433145.1 Gracilinanus agilis
AGGAAGGAAGGAAGGAAGGAAGGAAGGAAGGAACAGAGGGAGTGAAAGAGAGGGGGAGAAGGAGGGAGGAAGAAAGGATTGTTTGTCATCTTGAGGAATAAGAAGAAAGGGGGAAAGGAGGAAATTTGACTCAAAAACATTTTTAATGAAGGTCCATAATTGGTTTTACATGTAATTGAGGTAAAACATGAAATATTGTTTTATACAAAAAGGATGGGAGAGGTTTTAGACTCTATTCCTCTACTTTCTTTGATTCCTGTATTGCATACTCCTCTCTCTTTCCTACCCACCATCATAACCTTGCACTCAAGGCCAGCATAGTCTGATTTATTAACAAGCACATTTTGGTGGAAGAGGAAGAAAGGACCTCCTCCTACCTGGGTCATGGCCAAGGATATAGTAATGAGCAGTTCAGGTTACATCCTTTCTGACTGCCCTCTGATTGGTTGGTCCTTTAGCTTCTTCGATGGTTGGTCAACACAGCTTGGCAAGAAGCCAGGCCATTCCAGATCCTGGCCTAAGGACATCTAGAATAGTGGCATTGGAGACAAAGAATCCATATTCATATCCTGGTTCTATTATCTGCTACATGTAGGACATTTGGACAATTCCTTTCTTTGAATCTTGGTTTCTTATATTGTAAAATGAAGAATTGGGGCTAAAATCAGAACTTCTTATCCTTCTTTGTGTCTGAACCCTTTTGGCAATCTGGCAAAGCCTATGAAATCCATTTTCAGAACCACGTTTTTAAATGCATAAAGAAAATAGAAAGGGTGACAAAGGAAACTATGTTGAAATAAAGAAGTAATTTTGTTTTTCTATCCAACTTCACAGACTGACTAAAATCTATCCAGAGACCTCAGATGAAGAACCACTGAACAAGATGGTCCCGAGGTTCTGTTCCAGAACTAAATCCTCTGAACTCTCTCCCATGGACATTAAGAAGAGCTGATTTGCTGCTGGAGGAGTGGCTTTGCTTTTCAACATTGACACTGACCATACAGGAAGGATTCAGAGAAGGACAATTTCTACAAAGGGATGAGGCAATCTTGGCAGTGATTTCTCAGACAACTCAGAACTTTTTGGCATCGAGGAACCTGACTCTTCATGTCATTCCTGATCAGATTATTATTCTGCAGTCATGACTGTTAATGACGCCAAGGAAGAGGATCCTGAAAAATGGCAGCTGATGCTTTCTGAAGTGATGCCCATCATAGAAGCCCAACTAATACACTTCTAGAGAGAGTTTTTAAGTTTTCAGATGAGCTTCGTACAAAACAACCCTATGAACTTAGATGTTATTCTCTCTGTTTAACAGATGAAGAAAGAAACTGGAATACCAAGAGATAAAGATAAGTCTACATTCAACTGAGCTAAGAAGAAAGTAGTAGGAGTCGCATTCAAATATACGGCTTCTGGTTTCCCTTCACGAAGTTTCCCCTTTAAAAAGAAGTCTAGGAGGGGGCAGCTGGGTGGCTCAGTGGATTGAGAGTCAGGCCCAGGAGGTTCTGGGTTTAAACCTGGCCTCAGACACTTCCTAGCCATGTGACCCTTGGCAAGTCACTTCAGCCCTATTGCCTTGCCCTTATCACTCTTCTGCCTTAGAACCAATAAACAGTATTGATTCTAAGATGGAAGGTGTTTATTTAAAAAAATGTCATGGGGTACTAGGTGGTTTAGTGGATTTAGAACCAGAGAAGGGAAATCCTGAGTTCAAATATGACCTCAGACACTTCCTAGCTGTGTGACCCTGGGCAAGTCACTTAATCCCCATTTCCTAGCTCTTACTGTTCTTCTGCCTTGGAACCAATATACAGTATTGATTCTAAGATGGAAGGTTAAAGCTTTTTAAAAAAGGATGTCTTTTACAAGTCTGGAAAAATCATATATTAATTACAAATATGTTTTGGGGGGTACCTAGGTGATTCAGTGGATTGATAACCAGGCATAGAGAAGGGAGATCCTAGATTCAAATCTAACCTAACTGTGATCCTGTGCAAATCATTTAACCCCAGTTGCCTGGGGTTAAAGTGATAATTACCACTCTTGTGTCTTGGAAATAATAATTAGAATCAATTCTAAGATAGGCAAGGGTCTAAAAAAAAAAGATGTCTATTCCAACAAGCCTAGACAAATATTGATTATAAGTACTGTTTGGGTTGTTTGTTTTTTTTTAGAGAGGCAGAATGGCATAGTGGAAGCTAGAGCTGAATTGGGAGGCACAAAGACCTGAGTTCTAGTCCTTCGTCTGGCATATACTAGTTTAGTGGCCCTGGGGAAGTCATGTAACTTTCCAGTAATCTTGGCAACTCTTTATGACCTCAGTGTTTGGATTATTATGGCAATCTTCAATAAAGTGATAAATTCTACTATGGACCTTTTCTCAGAATAATATATTTATAAATAAAACATAAGGCTTAAGGCTACAAAAAAAAAAAAAGGATCGCCCTTAATTCTCATGCTTTCCCTCTGTTGATTATTTCCAATTTATACTGTATATAGCTTGTTGGTAAATAGTTGTTGGTGTGTTGTCTTCCCCATTAGATTGCAAACTACTTAAGGGCAGGGACTTATCTTTTGCCTCTTTTGGTATACTTAGAACTTAGCACATTGCCTGGCATATAGTAGATATTGTTAATTGATTGACTGAAAATAAAGCTGTAATTTTTATTTTTATCCATGTTCACAATCCCCCCCTAAAATCTATGCTAATACCCTGAGTATTATTATAACCCAGGAAGCCCTGGGTTCTCCCGATCTAAGATCATAAATTCTAGAACATTTGCTATTCGGCACTGGCAGAGTAGAGTCTCCTTCATATACAGTTCCTTAATTCCAGTCAAGTCAAAAGTAAGGACAAAAACAAAAACAAACAAAAATTACAGGTGGGAGTTAGGTTTTGGTGGGGGGGGTTGCTTTTCCCACTGAAGCCTCAAATGCTTTTTTTCCCCACAAGTATTACAAAAAGTTAGGTTCAAAGATGTCCTAGAGATAATTTCAATGATCTCCTGAGAGCCAGTTGTTAAATTTTCAGTGTGAGCATTTACACCTTGAAATTTGGCAACTCCTACAAATCAGGGCTTGGCTTACTGTTTTGGTGATTTCCTAGACTTATAAAAGTGATTTCACTAGTTGCGTGACCCTGAGCAAATTACTTAGCCCCCATTGCCTAGCCCTTACCACTCCTTTGCCTTTGAATCGGTACTTAGAATCTATTCTAAGACAGAAAGTACATTTTTTTTTTATTTTAAATAACAAATAAAACTGGTTTCAGTACTTTTTCAGCTGAGTCTGACTCTTTGCTAACTCTGCTACCTAAGCTTGATGACCTTAGGTTCATCCTTAGCTCTTAAAACTCCAGTTTTTTTTCTTCATCCACTAAACAGGGAGAATAAAGCTCACACTATCTACCTCATAGGATTGTTCTAAAGAAAGCTCATCTGAAAATACAAAACACTCTCTAGAGTTGGGATGATGTGATCAGAGAGCATCAGCTGCCATTTTCCAGGATCTTGCTTCCTTAATGCCATTTAGGGTTTTCTTGGCCAAGGTATTAGAGTGGTTTGCCATTTTCTTCTCCAACTCATTTTACAGATGAAGAAACCAAGGCCAACAGGATTAAATGACTTGCCCAGGTACTCTATCCGGATTACCAATTCCCCCCACACCCCATAGAACAGGCTGTTAAACATTTACCAACACAGTTCATATTATCCTGAGGAAAAAGCACTAGATTTAAAATCAGAAGAGCTCTGCTTTCTGACCTTGGGCAAGTCCCTTCACTCCTCAGAACATCAGTGTCTTCATCCACAGAACATTGGACCAGATGTTCCCTAAGGTTCTTTCCAGATTTATGAAGTGCTTACATGAAAAGCCAACAGGTCTGATTTAATTACTGGGCTATTGGACTTGGACCAAAATCAAGCTTTTTGAAAAAAAAAAATAGAAAGACTTGGGTTTGGACCTGACTTGACCAAGTCTGGACTTTCTCTCAAAGTCCAGCAGAGCTTTTTTCCCTGAAAGTCCCTACCAAATTGTACAATGGGAGACGTGGCTCTTGGCATCACTTCAGCTTCCTGTGGATGAGTTGATCGTGCCAGCAAGGCTCACGGTGCAATGAGGGTTCCAGAGTGAGATCCAGGTGACAATGACCAGCTCTGCAGAGAAACAGGGAAGTAGGAGATGAGGGCACAGCATCCTTCCTGGTCATGTGCTTCAAGACGGGAATCTGAGTTTCATGACACGCAAGCCCACAGCAGTGCCAGATGACGAAAGGGTAACAACATCTGTCCAAGCCGAAGGACAAACACAGATGTTTTTGACCATGTCCAGTGCTGTTACCTATTACAGGACATGAACCCTGACATGTCCCAAACCAGCTCTGGAAACCAAATGGCGATGATTCCTTCACTCTGATTCATTTTTGTGAAACAAAATGTTAATTGAAAGCGCTCTTATTTTTGGTAGAATCCTGTTTCCAGCATTTCCCAATTTTATATCACATCTTGGGGATATTTGCAGGGAGGAGCCAAGGAAGGAATGAGAAAATTATTTTGTCTTCAAGACACAAAACAAGGAGGAGAAGTAGATTGAAGGATTTAAATTGGAGAATATTCAAAATTGGAGAATAGTCTGTAGGGCACAAAGCAAGGAGAAAAAGTTGAATGAGGGACTTAAACCAGATCTATTGAAGACTAGAGAATGTATTGAAGGAGACAGTATTTTGGATTGCCTAGAACTCACATATCCTGCCCTATCAGTAAGGGGAGTTGGCCTCTAGGAAACTGCCTTGAGCAGTCATGCTAGATTCATGTGCCGTAGTGGAAAGGGTATTGAATTTTAGAATCAAAAGATTTTAATTTGAGTCTTGGCTCAGCCATTTTTGAACAATTGGATGTTCCTCTGGACCTCAGTATCTTCAGGGCCTGTCAGAGTGGATTGAGGCCAGAGTCAAGAAGATCTGTGTCCATCTCTTATGTCTGAAACTTACTGGTTATGTGGCTAGAGGCAAATCATTTAATGTCTCAGTGTATTAGGCAACCGGAAGACTATTAGTTACAGATGACTTGTTGATCCGCATTGGTGGGGAGAATTTCCAAAACCAGGAATTCCCCACACCAATGAAATCATAGGTTCTGATAACTGGAGCCCAAAAATCTGAGGTTAGACTGGAAGATCCCAAAGATCCCTTTGAAACCTAACAATGTGAGTAGGTGACTCTTATACACAAGCAATGCCATACAGCTTTGTCCTCAACTAAGATGGTTTATCTTCTCCTTTTGGTCTTCCCTAACTTCAGTTCTCACTGACCTTTGTCTTCTATGAATTCTTGCATCCTTCTGATTCAGATGTCAACACTATGGCTCAACTGCCTTCTCATTCTGGAAAATTCCTGAGGGACTGAGGCCTCCTCACCCTGGAACATCCATCATTACCTTAACTTTATACCCCCATCCTATGTTCCCTCCCTTCTCCCTTTGGTAAAATATTCCTAAGGTCTCTATTTGGGGATGGGGGAGGAAGGCTTAGGAAAGTCAACTTTCATTCCCTTCCCTTGGAGCTTCTGACTGTCCAGGTACCTTCAGCCCCTATTCCATCCCTTGCCCTCCCACCCACTTTTCAGCTTCCTTTTCTATATTATCTTCCTCCATTAGACTGTATGCTCCTTGAAGGCAAAGACTGTCTTTCTTTTTACTTGCATCTGTGAACAGCAAAACATGAACCCTGTGAGCAACGGATCTCAACCATAAAATCTTTTTGAATCATTAAATAAAATAGTCCATGAGATCAAGGTGAACCTGTGAAAGTCAAGAGTTGAAATGTAATTCTTGATTAGGGCTACTTCTCTTCCTCCCTACTGTCCTCTACCCGCCCTACTCTTTCCTTCCTATTAATGCATTTTCAAGTCTCTTCAACCACCTTTTAATGTTAAAACCAAGAATGTCCATGATGAAATGATCATAGAATGCTCACTAGAATGTTAGAAAAGGAAAGA
>NW_025383576.1:0-22277 GCF_016433145.1 Gracilinanus agilis
TATTACTGCCTCTACTTTCCCTATCTGTAGAATGTGTACACTATGCAAACCCACCTCTTAGGGTTGATGTCAGGATCAAATGAGATTCTACCTGTAAAGTCCTTTGCAAACATTAAATCTCTTGAGGTAAATGTTCTCTATTATTACTATTCCTTGGGTCATAAGTCTGAAAGTAGAGCCACGAGTTTAAAGTTTTGCACAATTTAGTCACATTTCTTATTATTGAAATTGATACTCAAAACAGTGTTGAGGCAGGCAGCACGTATATAGGGCACTGAGTTTAGAGTCAAGAAGACCTGGGTTCAATGCCTGCCTTAGATGCTCTCTATGTAACTAGGAAAGGAATAGCTTTTCCATGTGTAAGAGGGAAAATTTAGGTATTTTATAGATATATATATTTAAAACGTGGCTGCCAGGAATCAACAGTTTTGATTGATTCCGTAATTAAATCAGACCCAAGTCAGCATCGGGTTGAGGCAAGTTTATTTACAATCTAGAAGGTAAAAGTATAGGAATAAAGAGAAAGGGAGACTAGTCCAGGCCTGTGAATGCTTGGACTAGAGAGAAGGTTAAAAGGCTAAATAAATCAGGCTACAAGCCACAAGGATTAACAACCAGATAGGCTAATGCCTATCTAAAGCGGAGTTTAAAAGAGGCCTCAGTAGGCCAAGGAAGTCAGCCTAACTTACCCACGTGACAATACAGAGTAGAAGCAGTCTGTGGTCTCAGGAGAGGTCCTTCAGCACCCACTTCAGAGTGGGAACTGCCCCAACAGGAAGTAACTAACTAACTTAAAGAGATAGTGTCTTTCCTCACTTCCCGTGGGTCCACCTCTAATTCAAGTGGACAAATGGCAGTCTCTACATTGATTTGGACTGCCCAAAGGGCAGTCCCTTATTCTTTATTTGTTACTTATTGTCACATGTGGGTATCTAGTCTCCCCACCCCACTAAGGAAGGTGAGGGTGATGGAATTTCTATGCCTAGGTTAAGTACCAGTCTAACTAGGAATGGGCTAGAACTGATTCTATTTACACACATGCTTCAGTACTCCTCTTTAAATTGAGATGGTTGCTATCCTTGAGTACAAACAAAGCCTCAAATAGAATGTAGAATGGACATGAGGTCAGCAGAAATTCTTGGGAGAGCTCTAGAAAGAGGTTTTAAAAATCAAATAAGAATGGTAGAGGAAAAGTTGGGAAACGAAATAAAAAAGCAATTAAAAATTATGGCAGGAGAATAAAAAATTTAATAAAAGTAATGCAAAAGATGAACAAATTCCTTAAAAATCCTATTGTCTGAATGGTAAAATAGGCACAAAACTTCAGCGTATTTTAATAAATTATTAAAAATTAGAATTTATCAAGTAGAAGCTAAGGAATGTGTGAGTCATCAAGAGATAATAAAACAGTCAAAAAGGAAAAAAATAGAAAATAGAAACTCTCATAGACAAAGTCAGTTTAAAAATTATTGAAAGAGGGGCAACTAGATAGTCCAGGAGGTAGAGCACCAGGTGTGAAGTCCAGAAGACGGGTTCAAATTTGACCTTAGACACTTTTTAGCTGTGTAACCCTGGGCAACTCACTTAAACTCAGTTGCCTAGACCTTAGGCTCTTCTATTTTAGAATCAATTCTCAGAGCTATTGAAGTACCCAGAAGCAATGATAACAGAAGAGCCTGGATGTCCTTTATCAAGATATTATCCCAGAATACTACTCAGAAATCTGATAACTGGAAGGCAAAAGTAAAAATTCAAAGAGAAATATTAAGCAAAATCCACAAATCTTAGAAAGCACTACAAACTGCTAGAAAGGAAGCATTGAAATACCATGATGTCATAATCAGAATTAGACAACATTTACCATGTATTACTCTTAAGGACTAGTGAATTTGGAATATGATATTCTGGAAGGCAAAGGAAGTACAATAACAAGTAAAAATAAGGAAATTTCAGGATAGTCTTCCTGGGGGTGAAATGCCTATTTAATGAAATAGAGAAAATGTCAGCATTCCTAAAAGTCTAGAGCTCAAAATGAAAGTTGACATTCAAGCATAATTTTTTTTAAAGGATAAAAAGGTAAAGTTTAGTGAGAAATGATACCTGAGAAGGTTAAATGCTATAGAATCTTCTATGGAAAGATGGTACATGTATTCTCTAATGACTTTATGATCATTCAGTTAGTGGGGAGTCTACTGGGAGGGCATGGGTATGCATCTATTCTGTTGAGATGATCCCAAAAGAGGGATGCACTAGGAAGGGGGAGAAGGAAAGAAAAACAAGGCAAATTACCTCATTTTAAAGAGATGTTCAAGGAAAATTTTTTTCCAATGGAGGGAAAATTTTAGGCAAGAAATGTATATTTTGTGTGTATGTGGGTTTGTGTCTGTATTTGTGTATGTGCAGAAACACAGCTGGGGAAAGAGGCAGTGAGGGGGCTAAGAGAAAGGATGATGCTAAGAGTGTAGATTCAGGGAGGTTAGTGTTAATGATCAGAATTTGAGGAGGGGACAGTCTAAAAATGATAAAGATAAATAGGAGAGAATAAGGAGGTAGGAAATGCTTAGTTAGCAATTATAAATGAACGTAATGAAGTCAGTTATAAAATGTAAGTGGAGAGCAGGATGGATTAGAAAACAGAATCCAGCAATATGCTGTTCAAACCTGAAGACTCTGAGAGTTAAAGGAGGGGACTGGAGCAGAATCTGTTTCACATCAGCTACACTTAAAATGGCAAGCGTAGCAAAAGTGAAGTCAGACAAAGCAAAATTAAAAATAGTCCCAATAAGAAGAGAGATTCAAGGAAAATACACTTTGCTAAAAGGTACTATTGACCATGCATTAACAAGAATACTGAACACAGATGCACCAAATAGCGCATCCAAATTCTTAAAGGAAAAGTTAAATGAGTTACAGGAGGAAAGAGGCAGGAAAACTATACCAGTGAGGTCCTGCGTTTAGTCCTCTCCATGGGTGTCCCTGAACTGGGGAATGGCTGAACAAATTGTGGTATCTGATGAGGATGGAACACTGCTGTGCTGTAAGAAATGATGAACTGCTTGACTTCTATGAGAACTGGGAAGACCTCCACGAACTGCCGTGGAGTGAAATGAGTAGAACCAGGAGAACGTTGTACACAGAACATTGTGGGATGATCACATGTAAGAGACTTTGCTACATTAATCATATGGGAATAGGTTTTGAGTTATAATATATGCATAACCCAGCAGAATTGCTTGTCAGCTCCAGGAGCAGGGAGGGAGAGAACATGAATCATGGAACCAGGGAAAATATTCTTAATTAATTAATTAATTGATTTTTAGAAATTTACTCCTCTCAGACCTGAATAAATCTAACCAAAAATAAAAAAGAATTCAAGAAATGAATAGAATTTTAGAAAAATTAGACATGATAGACCTCTGGACAAGTTTGAATAGAGTATAGTATACCTATTTCTCAGCTCTACATGAAACCCTCACAATAGATCATGTATTAGGGCTTTGAAATCTCACAAGTGTGGAAAAGATAATAATGGAGGGCACCAGGGATGTTATAATAAAATCTAAATGATTGTGGGTACACACACTGGGTTGTAGGAGAGACAGGACCAGGACAGGGAGACCGGAACAGCTAAGCTGCTCCTTACTGACAAAAGGGCTGTTGACCAACTGCCACCACTGGACCAGAGACTCTGAAAACCAACAGGCAAGGTAAAAAGGTTTTAACAGGGTTTAATTATATTTAACTAAAATAGTGGTGGGATAGGGATTTCTATACTTGAAACCTAAAAGACAAAACCACAGGGGCAAGGGGAGGACTTCCCTACACTAATCTAGTGATCTAAGCAGGCAGTGGAGTCTCTGGGAAGCTGATTCAAGCCTGGTACCAGCCAGACTTGAACAGCACAGCTATAGATCTGAGAGTGGCTTTGAGGGTTCTCACAGTTTTCCAAAGATGCTCACAGGATGCCAAAATCCTAGGTGGTCCAAGGTATCCAAGAAGAAAGAGTGTGCTTGAGAAACTGTCCACTGGATCCCAAACTTCTCCTCTTCTTGGTGCTGTTCTGTTGTTGCTGGAAATCCACCTCCACTCAGGATCCCAGGGAAATCAGGAAGCAGGGTCTGAGATCTCCCAGGGCTGGCAACAGTTTTTGCCCACTACTAATGGAGTCACTCTCTCAGGGCACAAGCACCTACTTCCTGTTCCTTCATTCCATCTTGGAATGCTCCAGCCCTCCTGCTAAGTTCAACCTTAATATTTAATTAATTACTACCTAATCTTCCTCACAACACAAGAAATGAAAACAAGGAAAAGTAGAAAAGCCATTTTTCCCTCATGATGCAATAAAAATTACATTCAGTAAAGGGCTTTGGAAGGATAAATTAATAATTAATTGGTGGGAAATTAGGAAGCACAGTACATGGAGCACTAAGTGTGGAGTTGGGAGGACCTGGGTTAAAATCTGGCTTCAGATACTTCCTAGGTGTGAAACCCTGAGCCAGTCTCCTAATCCCAATTGTCTGGCCACTCTTGTCTTAGAACTGATCCTAAGACAGAAGGTAAGGGTTTAAAAACTTAACTGGAAAGTAAATAATTCTAAAGAATAAGTTGATCAAAGAATAAATCATAGAAACAGTAGTTTAGTGAAAGATAATGACAACCTTGGAACAGCATATTAAAGTTTGTAGGACATGGTCAAAGCAGTACTTAGATGAAAATGTTTATCTCTGAATGCTTTCATCAATATAAGAGAGAAAGAACTGATCAATGAATTGATTGTGCATGCAACTACAGAAAACCCTATAAAAAGAACAAAATTCAAATTTCCAATTAAACACCAAATTAGAAATCCTTAACATGAAAGGAGCAATGAACAAAATTGAAAGTAAAAAGGCTTTGTACTAATGAATAAAACAAAATGTATATTATTGGCTAATTTGATTTTAAAAAGAAAACCAAATTAGTCATGAAAAAAATTAACAAGGTGGGGGCAGCTGGGTGGCTCAGTGGATTGAGAGCCAGGCCTAGAGACGGGAGGTCCTAGGTTCAAATCTGGCCTCAGACACTTCCCAGCTGTGTGACCCTGGGCAAGTCACTTGACCCCCATTGCCTACCCTTACCACTCTTCTGCCTTGGAGCCAATATACAGTATTGACACCTAGACGGAAGGTAAGGGTTTAAAAAAAAAATGAACAAGGTATATGTGTCACCAATGAAGATGAAATTAAAGCACTAGTTAG
The DNA here is from genome assembly GCF_016433145.1 of Gracilinanus agilis. Lineage (NCBI taxonomy): Eukaryota > Metazoa > Chordata > Mammalia > Didelphimorphia > Didelphidae > Gracilinanus > Gracilinanus agilis. The sequence continues at coordinate 5,238 of NW_025383576.1, forward strand.
GACCTGTCTTGCTGAACTATGTGCCAATGTATGAATTGATGAACAATTATGAACAAATATGAATTTGAACAATATTCCAAGGTCACAGTCTATATGAAATGAATATGAAGATATAATTTGCTGAGATTAATAGAAAAGTAAACAGTGTATTTATTTTTAAATTTTTATTTAGAATATTTTTCCATGGTTACATGGATTATGTATTGATTATGATACAATTACATGATATGATATGATATGATATGATTACACGGTTCATGATCATTCCCTCCCCCCTCATAGAGCTGACAAGCAATTCCCTTGGGTTATTCATGTATGATTGTTCAAAACCTATTTCTATTTATTTGTATTTGCAATAGAGTGAACTTTTAACTCCAAAACCACAATCACATCCCCAAGGAATCATGTGATCAATCTTTTGTTTTTCTTTTGCATTTCTGCTCCCACAGTTCTTTCTCTGGATGTGGATAGCATCTTTCTCATGTTCCTCTGGATTGTCCTGAGTCATTGCATTGCTGATAGTAGCAAAGTCAATTACATTCCATCGTGGTACAGTGGATTATAATCTGTCTACAATGTTCTCCTGGTTCTGCTCCTTTCACTCTGCATCACTTCCTGGAGGTCTTTCTAGTTCACATGGAATTCCTCCAGTTCATCATTCCTTTCAGCGCAATAGTATTTGTAATGCAAGGTGGCTAACAGATATCTTTTTTTATAACATATTCCATCTCCATCAGATATCACAATCTATTTAACCATTCCCCAATTAAGGGACATCCCCTCATTTTCCAGTTTTTTGCCACCACTAAAAGCACAGCTATTAATATTTGTGTGCAAACAGAATATTTCTCATTAAAAAAAAAAAACTCTTTGGGATACAAACCCCGTTGTGATATTGCTGGATCAAAATACGTGTAATCTTTTAAAGCCCTATGGGCATAATTCCAAATTGATGCAAAAAAATTTAAATAAAATCCTAGCAAAGTCATGAAAACAATATATGAAAAAAATTATACAATATGACCAGGCTGGATTTTTACCAGGAGTGCTGGGCTCATTCATTATTAGGAAAACTATAACTGAACATATCAATAATAAAACTACAAAAATCAATGAGTATATCAATAGCTGCAAAAAACTTCACATAAAACCCAATGAAATAATGATTATATTAATAAATGCAGAAAAAGGTTTTGACCAAACAGCACTTATTCCTATTAAAAATCACATAAAAGATAAAAATAGCTGGAGAGTTTCTTAAAATCAGTAGAATGTATCTCCCACTAACACTAAGTATTACCTGTTACAGACATAACCTAGAAGCTTCCTGGTAATATTAAGGGTGAAACAAGGAAGTCCATTATTGCCATTAGCCTGGAATCTTGAACTAGAAATACTAGATGTGGCAATGAGAAAAAGAAAAAGGAATGGAAGACGCAGGCCTGGGCGATGAGGACAGAAAAGGAAGGCTTTGGGCAGGTACTGGGATGGCTCACTTGGAGAACTCTGTAGACACAATGAAGACACCAATTCAAACAACAACTTTAGCAAAGCAGCAGGCTGTAAAGGAGAATGTAATGAAGCAGCTCCAGCCAGCTTCTCTTCCTTCCCATTTAGACCACATAAGAGAGCTCATAAATTTCTCTCCCCCAGGATAACTGATTGTACTGAAATTCTCTTTCACACAAGAACAGAAAAAGGTTTCTAAATTTTATGAACCTATTTTCAATTTTCTTTCATAGTCCTTTACTTTGGTCTAATTATTACACTCTGAAAGAATGAGATTCTTCAGGTTCTCAATTATATATATACATATTTATATATTTATGTATGTATGTATGTTTGTATATATGTATGTGTGTGTGATAGTTCTATGAAGATGGGCTTAATCCTACCTTCCCCATTTTTTAGATTTAATCACCAAAAATGTAAATACCCCACTTACATTTGAGTGAGGGAAGTCTGTAACCCACATGTGCGAAAGTGAGTGACAAATCAGAATCAACTGAGTAAGCAAAACCTTTGTTGTGATTGGGACACGTAAAATAGAAGGAATGCACAGGAAGTGATGCAAAAGAAGCTCCTTTAAAAAGGAGTTACAACTTCCTGTGAGGATTTCTTCTTCATTCTTCGGAGTTTGGAGTTTGAGTTGGAGACTGATGAAGAATCTACTTACTAATCCTGAGAACTTCGACTTGGTGAGACTGTTCTTAAATCTCTCCCTTTGATCTACCACATGGTGAATGAAAAAGACTGAATCCTTCTTGGTGAATCCATTTTATGCCACAAAATAGAATGAATATATGAGAGTTTACTTAAAAACCTTAGAAAACCATTGGCCAACATCTGCAACCCCCAGACTAATGGAGACTCTGTGGATTCAAGATAAAACTTCAATATGGAGTATCTAAGTATAAGAACTTCAAAACTCTACAAGTGAGAGGCCAATAGCCATAAAACTTACCCAATAATATAAGCAGTCTGCTAATCTCAGCCTCCGTTTTTGCAAGGGGCAGGAAAAGGAGTCCTCATTACTCAGTAAGAATTCTGCAGCACAGGAAGCTCTGGTCAGTCTGTTTCCCAGTGAAATAGGGTCACACACACAACCAGGACACCCACCCCCCACCACATGTGACAGGATACACAGGATAACTGAGAACCTCCCCAAGGGATGTGTGAGTTGAATAAAACCACATTGGTTGGGGAATGACAGTTGGCAGCTTACTGGTCAGCCTAGCCAAGGAATAGACAAGGGACCAAGGCTATCTTTCTGTGGGTTATTTCTTGGGTTTGGAGAAAGGCACAGAAAGTAAAGGAAAACCTGTCTATTAAAGCTTAGGAGTTAGGGAATGAGGGAATGGACAGACTAAGCTAATTTCTTTCTTTCTTTCTTTTTTTAACCCTTACCTTCCATCTTGGAATCAATACTGTGTATTGGCTCCAAGGCAGAAGAGTGGCAAGGGTAGGCAATGGGGGTCAAATGACTTGCCCAGGGTCACAGCTGGTAAGTGCCTGAGGTCAGATTTGAACCCAGGACCTCCAGTCTCTAGGTCTGGCTCTCAATCCACTGAGGTACTGAGCTGCCCCCCTAAACTAATTTCTAATGGGTAAGCTCAGAGCTAAGGAATTGGGACAAAACTACACTAGTTGTAAGTTCAGGCTGACAGGTCCAGCCTGTAAGGTCAGAAGGGAATGTGAGTCTCATTGCAAGGGGTCCTCTTCACTCCAGCGATGCTCACAGCCTCCAGGAGTCACAGCAAGTGAGTCCACAAAAGGGGTAGTCAAGGTGTTGAACTGGCTTGATATGACCAGCAATCAAGCCAGAATCACTGCTCAACTTGATCTTTCCCAGGAGAGATGGATTCACAGGAGACAGTTATTTTCTGGGCTCTTCACCTCCAGCAGTCTCCCTCCACCATTCCATGCTTGGGACCTTCTCTGTCAGCCATCCAGCTAACTTATGGCTCTTGCTAAACTTTCCCTAATTCTCTTATAACACCATACAGGAATCAATGGTCCATTTTGCCTTGAAAAATATTACCATGGGGCCAGCTAAGTGACTTGGTGGATGGAGAGAGAGCCAGGTGTGGAAGTGGAAAATCCTAGGTTCAAATCTAGACTCAGATACGTCCTGGCTGTTTGACCCTGGACAAGTCATTCAGTCCCTGTTGCCTAGCCCATACCCTTCTTCTACCTTGGAACCATGACTTAGTACCCAAGACTGAAGGTAAGGGTTTTTATTAGACTGAAAACAGAGGTTGTTATTAAAAACAATAAAAATATCTACGTATGGATAAATTATATCTTTTACACTCACGTGTGTGTGTGTGTGTGTGTGTGTGTGTGTGTGTGTACGTGTGTGTGTGTGTGTGTGTGTACAGCTACTGCAGCAGCAGGGCTGATCAAATAAGATAAGTTTTCAAACACTTTTTTTCTTACTTCTTTTAATAGTTCAGGTCATAATTGAACAATATCCAGATTGTAAGAGAAGTTGCTTTTCTAACGGCATTTTTATACAATTGTTTCATATTATTGTAAACAATATCACTGATTTAGAACATGAAACTAAAACCTTTAACCAATCAGATAACCTCAAGTCGGTTGAATACATTTCCCAATTACCTTACACAGGATTACTTTGGCTTCTCACTGTTTGTATTTTTGTTTTTGCCATTCACATCAAAGAACCGAGTATAAAAGTTCCCTCATTCGAAGTAACTACATTCCACTAAAGAAATACCAAGGTGCGACCCTCTCTCTTCCCAAGGTCTGTCCCCCCCCCCCCCACCAGAGTCAAATTGACTGAAAGGCCCTCTAAACTGAGGAAGAGGGGGAGGGGATTTTAATTTCTTCTCAGCAGAAAGAGCAGGCAGGTGGGAATCCTTCTCCTAAGGAGAGGAGCCCAGCACAAACAGACATGAGCCAGCTTAGACTGTCTGAAAGAGGAGGAGAAGTGAAAGAAAAAACAAGCTTATTGCTTGAGGCTCAGGTGTATCAGCAGGTTCTTGACAGTAACTCCTTGGAGGGACCTTTGGGTTTCCCAGGGAAGGGGCAGCTCTCAGTGCTCTCTTCTGGAAATCTTTGGAGCCCCTCTTGTGAGAGGATGATCCTTTTTGGGTGGGAAGTGTTCCCAGTCCAGGCCCTGTTGGTGCAGTGAGGGCAGGTTCCATTGGTAGGTCCTGTTATAAACAAAAGGTCCAATGAGGATGGATAGATGTTCAATGATGTTGATGCATCTATCTGTACTCTCCTCAGCTGCAGAGGATGGAGGAACACCCACTCCAATCACCCTTGACTGCTGCTGTAAGTTATCCCTTTCTCTCTAACAGTTCCCCAAGAAGGACCCTCGAGAGGCTAGATAGTTGGGTAACCTTTCCAGGTCTAACCTTGGGCTGGATAGATTAGTACTGGGCTATTGATTTGCCTTGGATGATGTTTAGAATCTGACTGTGTTTAACTCCCTTTCCCAGGGCTGTGATATAAAGAACACTCAGGAAGGTACTTGTTGTTGAACTCTCTTTATCTATAACCAGGGAAAGGATAACAAGGTCAAGGATTGGGGCCTGGAGACCCTATTGATCTATTATCTATAAACTAGTTGACAATCAGGACTGGAGACTATTGATCAAGTGAAAGCTGGAGATTTGCTCACTCCCACTACCTCTGGCCAGGCCTGGCCACAGCCAACCCAGAGAATAGGGAAGCTATTGATGCAGCTCTATTGATGATCTTATTCTCTCAGCTTTCTCACTACCAGTGTTGGTGATGCACTAGCTCTCACAGTCTATCAGGAAATAGCTTCAGAGATATTCCTGCCCTCTTCTTCATAGACCTCCCTTCCACCCTTCAACCACCCACTCTGAGATTCCCAGTCTGGAGACTTCTATCCAGAGGCCTCCAGAGAGACCTCCCTCAAAGTGGCTGTCAGGGGTATTTATACCGTGAGGCCAATTGATGTTTGCCCCTGGCTCATGGCACCTGGGAATATTCTGAGTCTTCCAACTGTCATCCCTGTCAGTCAAGGTGGCACCCATCACTTCATAGATTATGAATATAACAGTCCCCATTTCTCAAGCTTAGCTTAGAGTCACAAAGGATTGTTTTTATGGATCAGGAAGCCCTGGACAAATGGAGGCCTGAGCCAATCCCACCCTATCAGAGAAGTCTGGCAATCACGCTCCATACTTCTGAGAGCTGCATATTTCTCTGATAGACACCATGTCCACCTCAGGTCTCTCCCCCTGTGCCTTGAAGTGCTGTGCTCCCTTTCCCCCCACTTTTCTGTCAGGACACCAGCTCTCCTGGGAAACCCTTCTAAGCTCCATCCTTTTCCACTTCCCAGAGGCAGCCTTCCACAGGGGAGATGCCTCTGGGACATCCATGTCACTAATAAATCCCTTTACATTTGTTGGGGTGCCTTGTAACTCACTGGGTGTGGGGGGGGACTCTCAGAAAACAGCAACAGTGAACATTTATATCCTGGCCACCATATTCCCAGCATGGTGTTAAACATCACAGCATGGGGAAGCATTTTATATAGCTCCCTTTTTGCCTTTAGACACACAGCTCTTACAGTTTTCAGACTTGATTGAACTCAGGCTTTCCTAATTCCATACATTTCCTCACATTATCATCTCTTCCCCTCTTCATGCCAAACCACAAATCTGATGGACCAAAATTCTATCCCACTAGGAGGCAGACTTGAGTGTCAATGAGACCCCAGGCTGGGCTTCTTTTCCATTCCAAATGAAATCTGGATTGATGGTGAAGCTAAGAAACAGAATTCCTCTTCCTATGGAAGAATCACAAGCCCCCACATAAACCATCTGAGCAAAGCTGAGCTTTGGGGGAGAGAAAGGGGGTGAGGAGCCAGGCCTCAGGTGAAAGCCAGCTAAAGGGAGGGAGGCCTCATTCTACATTCCAGAGCACCTCCTTTTCTGCAGGCCTGCTGGGGAGTGTCAGCAGCCAGGAATCTGGTCCCCAGACACCTTCTGGGGGGCACATTTGCCTATCAACCCCAAAGGGGGAGGCTGCCCCATGCCCGCTGGGGAAGTCCCTGGCACCAACCACGGAAATGGGGCACCCTGTGCTGGGAACCTTAGACACCTGCCCCACTGCAGCCCCTTTTCTCCAGAAAATCCTGCTTCCTCAAGGAGAGCATCTCCAGGGATTGTGGGAAGGAGAAGAGAATTCCCAGGTTCTCCCCTGCAGGGACATCCATCCCAGGATTGTACTCTGGATGCTCTGGTCATTGATCAGGAGAGCCAATCCCAGGAGAGCACTAGATTGACAACTCTTGAGGAGCCATTAAAGTTGGGAAGCTTAACTACTTCTCTAGGGGAACCTGGGGTCTGAGGATGACAGGGGTAGTTGCTTGGCTTTACAATGGGAACAAATGGAAACGAGGAGTTCCAGACAGGAATAATAGTGAGGGGTTGACACTTTAGAAAGGACACAAAAGGGAAAGACCCAGTCAAGAGATGAGCCATCTTGGTAAAGGATTTTGGCCTAAGGCAGTGATTCCCAAAGTGGGCGCCACCGCCCCCTGGTGGGTGCTGCAGCAATCCAGGAAAGAGGTGATGGCCACAGGTGCATTTATCTTTCCTAATTGCTATTAAAATTAAAAAAATATTAATTTCCAGGGGGCTAAGTAATGTTTTTCCTGGAAAGGGGGTGGTAGGCCAAAAAAAGTTGGGGAACCACTGTTAGGCCCTAAGGAGAGAAACCACTGGGACAAAAGAGGTACTGAACACCTGAGGAGATCAGCCCTCCCCACCTAAGGTCTATTTAAGGTCTTTTGTTAGTCTGGGACTAGTGAAGTTGGACTTTCTCTCAGGGAGGAGCCTTTCAGGGCCAAGGTCAAACCTGGGACTTTCACCTTTAAGCTAAGTAAAGGGGGCGTCATTGAATCTTTCTGGGCTCCAGGTCTGGGGGCTTCTAGATTCCACATGGACAGAGCCCTTATTTGCTTTCCAAGCTTCTCTCCTTGTACTGAGGTCCTCCCTGAGGAAGCCCAGCTCCTGGCTGTACCAGGTTCTCCAGAGGGTATAAAAGGCCTCCAAGTTCTGTCTCCCTTCAGGGAAAGCATCTAGCGCAGCCTCTTCTCCCAGGGGCCCCAGGGTGTAGCCCTGTGAAGTTCTGGGCGCTGGGTTCCACGATAGCGGCTCATTCCTGGAGCGCTCCCCCTCCTCATGGCTTTTCTGACTCCTTCAGTAGGTGTTTTTTCCAGGTTAACAGGTGGAAAGGCTGGGTGGAGGGAGACTGCTGGGAGGAGAGCTTCCTGGGGAATGGGGGAGGGGGGCAGCAGGTGGGGACGGGGACGGCGTCCTGGCATTTCTTCAGTGTCCAAGATCGGGGCTCCTTCCATGCCACGTGGGCACGGGGACCCTCGCTGCCCCCAGGACAGGCACGCGTTGGCCGCTCCTCCCCGGGTGTGTCTGGACCCAAACATCCCCTCGGGGGAAAAGGCCTGGAGCACCCCCTCCCCCAGCTGCCTCCTGGCTCCAGTGGGAGTGGGGGAGGGTAAAACCCCGCCGGGACTCCGGGTCCAGACAGAGCCGACCTGGCACTTCCGGTCTGTCCCTTTTCTAAGGTCCTTTAAAGACTACGAGACACTGACACAGGCAGAAAAACAGACCCAAGCAGAGCCCGCACCTCCCTCCCGCCCCCCGCCCGCATTTACTCCCGGTACAACCCCCTCCTCCCCGCCTATCTCTTTACTCGCGCGCGGAACCTTCCGCCCACTCTCCCAGCCTCACTAACCCGGAAGTGGTCCACCCAGGTCTTCCGGGTCCCCGGAAGTTAGGGTGCAGAAGGTCTCTGGAGAGAAGGCTGGGAGCCTGGGGCGGCGCCTGCGCACTGACTCCCTCCCCTCCCCCTCTCACCAGCAAAGCTCCGAGAAGGGCAGCTGTGCGCCCCCCAGGAACTAAGACAGACCACTTGAGATTCCCAGCTTCGGGGAGGAGGCCAGACTAGAGAGAAGACAGGAAACAGGTATTTAGAGAAAAGGCTTCCTCCCAAGAGGGTGGGGCCAAGGCTTACAGGAAGTCCTGACAGAAGCATTCTGGGAAATGGAGTCCGGCCGGGTCTCCTGGCTCTAGAGCCCAGGTGAGGGACTGGGTATACGCGAGTTGTCCCCTGCCAGTGGAGCTGCCCCCTTCTCCCCTCCCCCCATTTCCCCTCCTGCCCTGCCCTCAGCACGGGCCTGACAAGGGCCAATGGATAGACTGATTCACAGATCCGGGCTCCCCCTGGCCTGCAGAGGCGCTGCTAGGATCCCGCCTTCTGACAGAGAAGGAAACTGAGGCAGAGGGTGAAGTAAAGTGAATGATTAAAACTAAACCCCAACTCCCACCTGCATACCTGTCTGATATGTAATGTCTTGTTCTACTTAAGTCTAAGCACTGGACCAAAACACTGAGTCCTTTTTCTCTAGGGTAAAGTCTGGTTCCTTCCTGGGCACTGAACTGAAACCATGAATCTATTCATAGGTACTAGATCAAAGCTTCAAAAATGGATTTAAACTCCACTCTGACTATGTTGCTTTGGAACTCCTTTGCTGAGCTCCCCCGGAGCGCACTAGAAATAAAGACTTCTCTTTGCTTGGATTGCATTGTCTCTGTGTGCTCCTTGGGTGGCGATCCACTCGGACCCTAACATATGGGGGCTCGTCCGGAGCTGGATTCAATCCCCTAAGGACCACCGGGACAGGGGAAGTTCTCTCCCAGATTTTGTGACGACTTCCAGAGGTGAGAGGTGTGTCTGTGCAGTGTGACTGTTTGTATGATTGTGTATGGGAGGAAGTCGGGCTCTGGCTGGGCATACGACTTAGGAGGACTTCCTATGCCAAGTCACCAGGCAAAAGTCCAATTCCTCACCTTTTTCTGAATCTGGACTGGCTAGACATTTCCTGTCTTCCACAAGGAAGCAGGTCGGGAATGCCGGGAAGCTAATTAAGACAGGTGGGTAGGAAGTTGTCTGAAAGCTCAGAGACAAAGATACGGAGCTTCGATATGGAACTTCAGGGGGTTGGAGGCCCCCCTGTCCCTCAGGAAATAATTAGGGGGAGTCCAGAGTTTGAGTTTCTGGTGGAACTAGATTCCAGGAAGTCCAGGTTTTGAGTCCCTAGCAGAACCCCAGGAAGCTCGTAGTGGACACACTACAGGTGTGGGGAAAGTAAAGAGCACTGGATCCTTTTGAGAGGACTCCAGGGAAAGGGGGATGGAGCCCTGAGCAAGCTCCCACCCCTTCTCAAAATTAAGCATTAGGGCACTGGGCCCTTCTTAGAAGGACACCAGGAAAAGCGTATTTTTCTCTAGGACTAAACGGCAAATTTAAAAGTGACCAGAAATTTTCCTCTCTGCCCCCCTTTTTAGAAGTAGCTGGCTACTTTGCTTCAGCTAGAAAAACCAGTTCTGTCATAATTTTTTTTCTTTCTCCCTTGGAAGGAGTCCAATTGGTGATGGCCACAGACAATGTAAAAAGTTTTAACAATTTTCACTTAGTTATATCAATCTTTCCAGCAATGTGGCACACCTAGAATTATTCAGGCAGGTATCAGAATCCCACTTCATAGAAAAGTGAAGAAGCAAAAGTGTATTTATTTTAGGATACTTATTGAAGCATGAAGAAAGGTAATTAAGAAACAAAATTCATCATATGTCAGCCAGCTCCTTGTTAAGAATTAACCCTTTTCTGACTCATTCTTTTTCACAGAATTCTTTAGTCATGGAGATATGAATTGTAACAATTGATCTTTTGCCAGAATGAAAAGAAAAATCTAGCTTATATAATTTATGGTTTATAATTGTCAGAGTGTGTGTGATATGCCCGGGAAACGTGTCCTTGATCAGTCTATGTGTTATATGTTGTTTGTCTGTGATCACAATGGGAGGGTTACAGGTTGGGAAAAATAAATCTCTCTCTCTTCTTCATTCATTCCGGAGGAATGGGGAAGACAGACAGAGGTGTTAGAGAAATTCAGAAAATAACATTGTAATTTCTGAATGTCTTAAACTCTAAGATAATTTAATTGGTTAAAAGAAATCTTATTCTCTGCTCTTATTAAGGCAAGAGTTAAACAAACTAATCTGTCAAACATTTCTCCTTCCATTTCTCACTGGCCATGAGAAAGGGAACATGGAAATCAAAAGACAGAAAAAGGGACAAATTTGATCCCATCACCAAATTCTATCAACAGGTTAAGTACTGAGACATCTAATGAAAATTACAAAAGATTCTAAAATGCAATCTAAGAAAAACTTATTCAGAAAGAAAGCAATGATTCTTAGTTGTGTACAGAAGTATAGAAGTGCAGCTTAACTTTCCTAGCTAGCAAAGAAATAAATAAAACCCATCAGTCTTGCTCAGTGCTTAACCAAGAGTGAAAAAGCTTCTTTAAACAACCATGAATTCAACCTAACATTAATCAAACTGATGTTAGTGAAAAATTTAACTTAAAGATTATCAGAATAATGCAATTGGCTTACATTTCAAAATCAGATCCCTTTAGACAGAGACTGGTCCGTGAGAAAATTATTTGTTGAGAGCGAATCATCCACGGCCGCCCCAGTTGTTATGATGGTAATTTGAGGAAAGGTGTTTGGGATAAGGGAATTGAAAGGAGGATGTTGGAGACTTGGTCAGTGGATAAATTAGGCTTCAGGTAGGCTGGGATTAAAGGAGATTCAGAGTGTAATAGGACTGAAGTCAGGAGTATAACACAGAAGGGAAACAGAGATCTTCTTGGGAGAAAAGAAGTTAAACTAAACAGACTAACACAGCAGGCTTACAGACTAGGACTTAGACTCAAACACAAGCTGAGGGAAATAGACTAGACTGAAATTAACAAACAGACTTTAGTTAATTTCACAGGAAGGGACCTAATTTGAAGTTACACCTTCCTTCAAGATGGATGCCCAGCTTCCCTCTAAGCCCAGAGTATGTTGTCTCTTTCCCTCTTCTTCCCTCTTGTTAACTAACAGACAAATTACACTAAATAGGACTATTGAAACACAAAGGGTTTATTTATTTGAAGGATGTTGTTAGGAAGGTGGATTAAAGGAAAGCCCTATCAGTTATCTCAGGAACCTCAGGTGGGGGAAGGGAAGTAAAGATGGAATCTGAGCAAGGACCTGCCTTACTCAGCTTTACAAAATGCTATCTAAAGGGAATAAATGATGATTTGATTAAATTATAAATAATGCTGTCAATTAGATAACTCTTCACAGATTTAACTCCTCTCTAATTTCTCTCCTTATAAACTCCACAGCCACTAAGGTAAGGGAGGGAAGGCAGGGTGGTATTAGGAAAGGAAGATATAAAGGGTCTATCTAAAATAATAATATCTTAAGTAAATATATCAATGCTAGGCTAAATTTCAATATTGAAGCTAGATAATCTAAGAGCTCGATCATTGACTTCCTCCCTCCACAGAAGATCCGGTCAACTGCCTCTCTCAAGATTCTAAAACCTCTAACAGCTTTTTGGAACTCAGCCAAAGCTAGAAAAAACTATATCCCCCAATTCTGTATACTACTATATTGGTCCATGAGAAAATTATTTGTTGAGAGCGAATCCTCCACGCCGCCCCAGTTCAGCAGGAAGTAGCTATGAGAAGCTAAAAATCGTCGCCCATTCTCCCCCAAACTCATGGACCTTTCTCTACCCATTAGAGTATATATTTGCTAAGGAACTGAATAGGTACTGATGGTATTGTGTAAATTCATTGACTACTAGTTAAAAATGGAATTTCTGTTAAATTTAAGAATGCACAAAACTTATATTGAAAAGCTATCTATTAGGATTTGCAGTGTGGGAATGATCAGACTTACCAAAAATGCTTATCGAACTGAATTTAGGGTAAACATATGAACATGTAAAATTGTTACTCTAAGATCTGTACCATCATATTAAGTAATAGGTAAAAATATAAGTAACATTAGGGTTTCAAATTTTGGTAATTCAAAAATAATATTATTTTTGCATTAGGAATATAGTATATTATGAATATAAAAAATTTGGACAGCATTGTAATTTATTAGGATATAAAATTATTTTAAAAGCATGTGCAATGTATTAGAAGAAATTCATGATCTAAGGAATAACATGCAATTTGTTTAAAGAAAAAAATATTATTATGGGTAAGAATAAACATGTAGAATAGCCTCATGTGAACAGACTCAGAGAGGTACAGTGACCAATCAAGCGTGACTTGCCAGCTTAGCTCTGTAAAGTGAAAAAATGAACAAGAAGCTAATAGCAACTTTATAACATCAATAATGATTGTGCAAAAATTCAGGTTTCCCTAATTCACCACAATTGGAGCATAAATTTAAAAAGGGAAACTGCAGATATTATAGAGAATAAAAGACAGTTAATACAAAGGAAATATGGTTTGGAAATTTATAAAAAGCAAATAACATGTATTGTGACAACTTAAAATTAAGCCTTAAGACAAAAGGAAGATTTTACTCCACAATTAGAAGTATTTTTCATGTAAGAATTGATTTTAAGGGTTGAGGATTGCTAATGATTTTTGATATGGTACAATGTCATTTATTTATTGTGGTAACAGAAAAAAAGTTGTAATGTTAGAGAACTTATTCTAGAATTTAACTTGAGATATTTCAAATGAGATGTTCTTTTAATGTATGTGCTGTCAGAACTAGCAGCAAGTAATCATGATACACAAGAAGTTTTTAAAGTGGTTGATCTCGGCATGGGTTTTAATAATACAGGGACTAAGAATTTGGTAATTTTCAAAAGATGGAGTTTCTAATGAATAAAGAAATAATAGGTGTGAATTCTAGTGCAAAATAGACACAAAAAATGATGAATCAGAATAATCTTGATGGTATTTGATCAGCTATGTAGCAATGTTTTGAAGTAAAAGGAAACTAAACTGGAGATTCTATTATATTCTGTTTTACAGAGAGGTTTGAAAGGAATAAGAGTAAATGCTTTGAAATTCATTTTGTTTACATACTGAAAGATTGCTAAAGGACTTAAAGTTATTTGTAAGTTGTGGAGTTCAAACTAAAATCTGTTTCAGGAGATAATACAGCCCTGATTTATATTTGCTATGGAGCTGCTCAATCCAGCACTCCTGTTCCTTAATTCAGGTTTTGTGACTAAAGTGTGAGATGTTAATTATTACCAAAATATGTAAGAATAACTGAGTGATCAGCCTGGTAGGGATGTGAGAGGCTTGCTTGAGGGAATGGAAAATTGTTTCTAGACTGCTGTTTGGCAGACTTCTCTAAGCTGTAAGACTTGTCCTTTAAGGAAGGCGAGGGCTTCTGGGATCTAATGGTGATACAGAGAAAGTTCTGTGATGGTTTGGGAGGCAATTCTAGGGCTCAACCTGGACTGGACCTCTTCTGACCATCTAAACTACTAATCTTTGAGTGGCACAGCGATGGCATAAGCCAGTGACAGCTTTGGCCTGCACATGAAGCCCCCTCATTACGTGTCCCTTGGGATGTGAGGAAATGTTTTCCCTGTTTGTTTTTTGTGACAAGTTCCATAATCAGCACATGAGGCAAATTATACAATTAAAGTTTCCATTTCCCCAAACAACCTATTAGGTAGATAATTGGAAATTATCAAATTGTTAGGGAACATGCTTTGAGAAGTAGATGAAATTTAGTAATAGGTGACTTGTAGCTTGCAGCTTTAGTTTACCACAATTGAAGTATTGGATCTTGAGCTTGGAAATATAACCCAAAACTTTCTGGATTTCCTCCAGAATCTGGGAGATAAAGAAATTTATTTGTAAAATAATAATTCAAGTATTTATAGATGTCCTATTGATGTGAGCTTTGCAAAAGGATATTTTGTAACAGAAACATCACTTGTCAACTCTGCAAACAACTTAGGAATCAAACTTCCTAGAAGGATCAATTCTTATCCAAGAATGATTTCTGGAGATGAAGTATGTTGGCAAAGATACCCAAATGTTAAGGTTTAATATCAGTTTCTCTTGTACTAAATTTTCTCTCTTTATATCTGGTGTTCTAGCTTTTGCCCCAGTCCTAGGTTCTATGTCCATTTCCTTTATCTTGTGACCTGTGTCAGCCAGTCCAGGAGAACAGTCTCTAAAGACATGCCCCTGGAGACTCTGTGCCCACAGCTTCTCTTTCTCCTCTCAGGGATTACAGAAGGCTGAAACCATCGCCCTATTCCCTTAGATGATTGGAGGAGGGGGGAGACAACGTAGGACATTGTACCACTCTAGTGTAGACATTTTTCAGGCAAACTATAGGCAGAAAATTCCTTTGCTCCCACTATGTAGGGAATTGAGGTGGGACAATGAAGCCTCCTGGGAATGGGCTGGAGGGATCCAGCAGGCACTTACAGGACAAAACTGCTCTACCTGGAAGGGAGCTGTTTTGTCAGCACTACCTCTGAGCCTCTCCCCTTTGCCCTGTACTCACAATCACAATGGGCCCTGAGTACCCATTCTCATCCAATGTTGATAGGGCTGGGCATAGGAAGCCTCTTCCATTGTTCTCCATGGCTGATTATGCTTATTGCCACAATTCTAGGCCTCCTTCTCTATTTGCCTGACTTGTGATGTTTTGATCCAGCCTTAGGTCCCCACTTCCCTTCCACCTATTATTAATTCTAGCTGTGGGACATCAGTCCCATGAAGCCCCTTTTGCTAGCCCCCAACTTTGGAAATGGATTCTTTATTCATTGGAAATGGGAGAACTCTAGACGATTGTTACCTCAGGCTCCCCAACCTTTTCCCTTCCTGGGTGCAGGATCATTGCCTATATTTGGGGATGCAACTATCAAGGGATGGCTGTAAAACACGGGCCCTGTATACATCACTACCTTTGCCCTGCAAGTAGTCCAGGAAAAGAGTCCTGTAATCAGCCAGGTCAGTATTACTGTAGCTATTGGGGATGTGAGACTATACCCTCTGGCCCTTTGAAGGACCCTTGTGGCCGCTTCTTCAAGCCTCTTATATGGCTCTTAACAATTCCCAACCTATTTGACCAAAAGTTGCTGGCTCTGCTTGAGTGCTCGGCCCCCTTATTATGATGCTATAGCTTAAATGCCTCCTATAATACCTCTGTCTTAGACAGACCAACTTCTTGTAACTGGGGAGACCAAAAGGTCGGCCTAACATTACAATCAACTACTGGTCCGGGCACCTGCATTGGAAATTCTTCCCTTATTAAAACCCCCCAGTGCTTTCCCCAAGTTATAAGCCTCACTACTATCAATATTAAGTATTATAATCCCCCTTTAGGAGTTTAGTCTCCAGGGAAAGAGCCTGGGCAACAGGTCAGTCATGGTATCAGCAGTTATTTCAGTCTTCTCCATGGCTCACCACTTTTTTTTCCACCCTTCTGGGACCCTTAGTGATTCTTGTTCTTCTGTTGACTTTTGAACCCTACATTCTTAATCGCTTGGTCTGGTTTGTTAAAGATTGTATTAACACTGTCCAGGTTATGGTTCTGAAGCAACAATACCAAAGAGACGACCCCCAAATTATGCAATGACATGGTCGTGAGAAAGATTTCTCACTAAGAACAAACAGAAGTAGGGAATGAAGTAAAGTAAATGATTAAAACTAAACCCCAACTCCCACCTGCATACCTGTCTGATATGTAATGTCTTGTTCTCCTTAAGTCTAAGCACCAGACCAAAACACTGAGTCCTTTTTCTCTAGGGTAAAGTCCTGTTCCTTCCTGGGCACTGAACTGAAACCATGAATCTATTCATAGGTACCAGATCAAAGCTTCAAAAATGGATTTAAACTCCACTCTGACTATGTTGCTTTGGAACTCCTTTGCTGAGTACCCCTAGTGCTAACTAGAAATAAAGACTTCCCTTTGCTTGGATTGCATTGTCTCCGTGTGCTCCTTGGGTGGCGATCCACTCGGACCCTAACAAGGGCAGCAGCTGACAGTCCGAGGCCCAGACCCCCTCCTCCAGGGATCTCTCTGAACGTCCTGCTGCTCCTTCTGCTTTGGGGGGACCCCAGGGCTCCCCAATGGAGGGGACAACCCTATCCCCAGCTGGAGGGATCTGAGGAGGCAGCAGGGAGGGTCCAATCCCCTCTGGGGATCCCCCTAGGCCTGCCAGCCCCCAGGAGCCCAGGAGGAGCTCTTTCCTGCAGGCACCCCCAGGCTTGGCCCCCAGAAGCCTGGCTCCTGCCCTCCCACAGCAGGAAGGCCTTTTCCCCCTCAGGCCTCCTCTCAGGCCTTCAGACTCCCCATTCCAGCCCCCAGCAGGGCCTTCCTGGCCTCCTTCCTCCTCCCCATCCCTCTCCCTCCCCAGCACAAGCCCTGCCTTCTCTCAGCTCTCTCCCTGCCATGTTCCCCTCCTTGTTTAAGCCTCCCCTTCTGTGCCACAGTCAGGGCTGAGTCTGGGCTCCAGAAGACCCAGAAGGGCTGGGAAGTGTCCCAGGACACATTTGTACCCAGAACTCTGCTTTCTTGGCCAGGCTGTGTCCATGGAGCCATCTGGCTGCCCCTCGACTCAGCTTCTTCCCAGAGCTTTTCCTCCATGTCCCTCCTGGTGCTT
>NW_025383577.1:0-6122 GCF_016433145.1 Gracilinanus agilis
GGCAGGCGCGGGCCCCAGGAGCTCCCTGGGGGGGCCACTCACCGTGTGGGCGTTGGGGAGCGGCAGGCCTTTCTCCACACTGGGGGGCACATCGTAGATGTCCAGTGAGGGATCTCGGCTGTTGGGGCCCTTGACGGCCATGGGTGGGGTGTCATAGACCTGTCAGGAGAGAGCCCACGGTGAGAGCCAGCCTGCGGGGGGAGGCCCTGAGGAAGAGGAGCCCCAGGAGAAGCGCCCACCCCCACCCTGCACCCCCTCACCTCCTGGCTGTACTGGCTGGGCAGCAGGCCCCGGGCGGGGGGCACGTCGTAGATCTCCTGGGTCCCTGAGGACAGGAGGTGCCTGGGAATGTCGTACTCGTCCTGCTCCGGCTTCGGCGCTTCGTAGACATAGGCCTGGCCCACCCGTGTGGGTACCACCACCTGGGCAGCCAGGAAAGAGAAGAGCCATTAGGAAAGCTGTGCAGGTTGCCGCTGGCCTGGTGCAGGCCCCGCACCCAGACAGGAAAAGCTCTGATTGGCTGACCAAACCTCAAGCTTTCAGGGAGGGGGGAGCCTGATGAAAATGGAATGGGGGTGGGGAGGCACAAGGGGGTAAAGTCAGGTCAGGGGGAGCCCCTGCGGCCCAGCCTGTCCCCCGCTTCTGCCTCAGAGGCAACACTGAGGCTGGACCCTAAGACAGACAATAAAGGGTTAACAAGTGTTCGCTGCAATTAGGAAACATTTAATAAAACTACAATAGGACAAAGTCAATGTTCATGAGGCCTGCTAAGTCCGCCTGCAGACATACTTCTGTTCAGGCAGCGTCTGCCCCGCTTCCAAGCCCCTAATCTAGGTGGACCCAGAAAAGAACCTGCCCAGCGCCGGTGTGTGGCCCCCCAACAGTCTCCTCCTTTGGGAAGGGGCTACTTCCCTTTGCCCCCCAGTCAGGGATGTGGGAAGAGGAGGCGACTGAAGAATGACTGAACTAGCTCATCTGAGCATTGGTCACCCGATTGGGAAAGGACAGAGGATTCAAACCCAGGCCCCATCCCAGGGGTCCCAAAACAGGAGGAGCTCTGGGACCCGGACCAATACCTCTGGGGCAGTGGGACAGTGGATGGGAGGCTCTGTATGGGTGTCATCGGCCTAGGGAGGCCTCAACCATCACAGACCAGAGACCACTCGCCCACAGTGGCAGAGAAACCTTTTGGGGGGAAAAAAGTTTCC
The DNA here is from genome assembly GCF_016433145.1 of Gracilinanus agilis. NCBI lineage: Eukaryota > Metazoa > Chordata > Mammalia > Didelphimorphia > Didelphidae > Gracilinanus > Gracilinanus agilis. The sequence continues at coordinate 1,209 of NW_025383577.1, forward strand.
CCAAAGGGCAGGGAGCTCCACTTTGCTCCTGGGCTGCTTGAGGCCAGGGAGGGGCAGGGAGGAGACTCTTGGCCCTCCCCAGGGGCCTTGGAGCTGACCAGGCAAAGCACCTCTGGCCACTCAGGCTGACCCTGGAAGGAAATGGCACCCGGACAACAGGACTCAGGCATTTCCTTCCAACTCTGGGGAGGTGCAGAGGCAAGGGGCCTAGGCTGAACCAGGGCTCGGTGCCCTCCTCAGCCAGCCCTGTGCGGCTCCCCCTCTGAGGCACAGTAAGAAGGGGGTGAGGGAATACGTGAGCTGTAAAGTACCAGGAGGGCAACTGGGAACCTGAATGGTGTCACCACAGACAGAGGGCACCCCTCAGTTTCCTGTAAAACGAAGGTTCTGCTTGGCTCACACACCGCTTGGGCCCTGCTTCCAGCTACTCGAGCCCTCTCAGGATTTCAGTCTGTACCACACATAGCAGTTATCCAGTCATGGGACCCACTGGAGAGCTGGGAAAGTGGGTTCCTGGAAGCTTTCAACATGAACAGCCTGTTTACTGTGCCAAAGAAGTGAAGACTTTCTTTTGAGCCAAGGTAAGCGTCCATGGCTTAAGAGCGGTTTGTTATAGGCCTACCGTGTGTGAGACACACAGATATCTAAAACGGACACACAATTGGAAAGAACACCCGGAGTGCTGGAAGGGATCGAGGCTGACACTCATTTTACAGAGGAGGAAATGGAGGCCGAGTCAGGAGGCCTGACTTCAGGAGAGCTAGAATAGGAGCCCAGGGCCCTCCTGAGGTCTGAGGGGAGAGAGGCTCCTGCCTGGGTCCTATCACTACTTCCTAACAGGCAGGTGAATGAATGGGCTCTGGCTGTTCTCTTGTCTTCCAGGAACTGTGACCATGTGTGCTCTGAGGGGAAGTGAGGAAGCCGGAAAGCTCCCAGATTCCCCCTTCAGAACCCCCCCCCAGACGAGGAGGGGATTAAAAGGAGGGCACATGGGGGCCTGAGCCAGATACCTGAGAGGAAGGGGAAGGGCCTCAAGCTGTCCTAGCCGAGAAGCCGGGGCAGAGCCTCAGAGAGGCTGGTCACTGGCTGGCCTTTTCTCCAGCACTTCCACATGCACTGGGATGGCCCCGCACAGCCAAGCCCAGGGCATGAGGTGGGGAAGCGCCATCATCTGGGCCAGTCTGCCCATATTAAAGAGGAGGAAACCAAGTTCCAAGGAGGTGGGAGACCCCAGGCTCAGAAAGCAAGCTCCTTAGTGCAGAGTCCAGAGGAGCAGGCCTCAAAGTTCAAGCGAGTCTTCCATTCTGGGGGCCTCAGGCTCCCCCTCCATTACATGAGGGGGTTAAAATGGATGATCCCCGAGGTCCTTTCCAGCCCTAAATCCCATGATTCCACAGCATCAATACAGCTCTGTGAAGAATTAACCACAATGTGACCACACTGGCAATTATTCTCTAATCTCATTATCCCCCTGAGCCCGCTCCTTCCAGCCTGAGCACCCAGAGCCAGCCTCCTCAGCGCCAGGGAGCCTGGTGCCCTGGCAATGACATATGCCAACAGGTGAGAATAGTGAGTCTGTCCTAAGGCTGGGCAGAGGGTGCCAGGCAGACACCTCCCGAGAGCAGCGGCTCCAGTGTCTGGGGAAGCCAGGAACAGGACCGTCCTGCTGGGAGGCTCTACAGTCCCTCGCAGGGTGGGATAGAACAAATGAATAGAACGGAAAGGCCTTCCTATTAGAGTGAGGATTAATGGGGGATCCTGAAGAAGGCAGAGGATTTGGACAGAAGCAAAGGAAAGGGGAGAGCATTTCAGATAAAGAGAACAAAGTAAGAGGGCAAAGAAAGAAGTCCCACCTGGATGTGGGGAACGGTAGGAGCCAAGGCTGGCTGGGGAGCTTTGCATATCAGTCTGAACACAGTATAAAGTATTAAGAGCACTAGACTGGGGAGTCAGAGGGCCTGGATGAGGACTTTAGATGGAAACTTCCTGGGATCGAAGCACCCCCAGGCTTAGAGATGGAAGGGACACTGAGCCCGGCAGGAAGCAGCGTCACATGGGCAAATACACAGCAGCAGAGTCAAGATTTGAACCCAAATCTCCTTGGAAGCCAAAGCCAGAGTTCTTTCCACTGGACCCCAACACAATGTTTATGAGCTTGCCTAAGTCACATCCTGCTTCTGGCTTCCCATTTTCTCATCTTGATCAGGGAAGATGTAAGAATTTTTAAAAAGGATTTTTGAAAACTGTATTCTGGCATAATTGGTATAACTTGGCATAAATGGCACGCATCTACAAAAACAACTCGCGCTAGGACCGTGGGCTTCTCTGGCCTGCGGCCTGCACAGCGCCAGACGGAAGAGAGGTGGTGCTCCCCTGCCCACCCGATACAAGAGTGTCTCCCCCCACTATCGCCTGCCCAGCGCTGGGTATACAAAGGGCACGGGGTAAGCGCTGGCCCACTACTCAAGTCATGGTGTTATGGAAAAGGAGCTCAAAGCATGAAAGCGCCCTCTGTTGCTGGAGAGCCTGAGGACGGGCGACGTCGTCAGATGTGGGCTGGGCCTGGTTGGGGAGGAGGGCACATTCCCAAATGATCAATGTCAAACCAAAAAGCATGACTAAAACCTGAAGTAAAGGAACAAAGCAAGAGACACAGACTTGGCAACATGTTCATTTGGAGAGCCGAGATTGGTACATAGGAACGGTTACCCCCTCAAAGCAGTATGAATGGAGTGAGCTTGAGGGACAAAGAAAGGATCCTTGTGGGCCAGGAGAGGCGTCCTATTGTGGAGAGAGAAAAACAGAGGCAGCTGGGCAGCACAGTGGATGGAGGACCAGGCCTGGAGTCAGGAGAACCTGGGTTCCAATCTGGCCTCAGAGACTTCCTAGCTGGGTGACCCTGGGCAAGTCATCTGATTCCAATTGCCTAGCCCTTGCCCTTCCACCTTAGAATCAATCCTAGGACAGAAGATATGTGTTTTTTAAAGAAAGAGAGAAAAGGAGTTCGGAGAGCCCAGGGCTGTTAGATTGGGAGCCCCATGAGAGTAGGGGGTGCTCGGTATCCGTGGACTGGACCCAATTCCAGCCTGGTTCTCATCCTAATGGCTCAAGCAAGTCGCTGTCTCCCTCTGGACCTCAGTTTCCTTACGTGGCAAATGATCCAAATGGAGATTCAGCTGCAAGTTCTCAGTCTGATCAAAGCTGCCATAAGCTGCCTAGGAAGCTGGCATGGTGGCATCTGCTGGAGGGCACCAGGTCTGCCCACCTCCCTCTGTGTGCCCAGCTGCCTAGGGAATTCCTGGTCAGGTAGCCAGATTCCAGGTGCTCCTCCAAAGGGGGCCAGATGGAAGAAAGGGACTTTTGGCAGCAGTAGCAGGCAGGGAGCCGGGAGCCCACGCTGTGTCAGCCAGCTGAGCCCACCAGAACAAGGAGCCAGGAGCCTCCTAAAGCCCAAAAGCCAGGCTTCGGCAGCAGGAGCGAGGCTCCCCCCAATCCTGGACTCCCTCCTAGGGGAGCCCATAGGCCTTTCTCCCAAGTGTGCCTGACCCAGTACTCCCAGGGATGGAAACAAAGGCGAGCCCGGGACACACAATAGGGCACACAGCTGGCTGGGCTGTACTTGAGAAGGCGGCAGAGCGTCGTCCATTATGATTTTCCAAGTCCAGCTCACTTCCCTGCCAATAGGGCTGGGCCCCCCTCAGGGACAAAAAAGGGTTTTGTTCCTTAATTAAAGAGGGCAGCTTGGCTGGAGGACCAGCGACCCGTCTGGGAAGGGGAGCCGCCATCCGATGTGAGCTTCGGTTCCGGTTCCCAAGAAGCACAAGAGCTGTGCTCACACTCTGCAGCGCAGGGGTCTGCAGATGCTGGAACCTGGGGCAAGACATGAGGCCGTAGCCCCTGCACAAGCCCTTCGCCACCTGCCCCCCTGCTTTCGAGGAGTGTCTCAGGCCGCAGTGCCCCAAGAACGGTGCAGAGGAGGGGTCGCCGCACACATGCAAGCCTGACTGTGGGGCCTGGAGGCCTCTGCCCGACACTGGTCTGGCTCCCACAGCAACACAGAGCTGAGCCCTGGAAATGTGGCGGCCCTGAGCGCAGACTCACTCCAGTGCCTGGCAGCTTCCCCAGCCAGGCCCACGTCATCCTCCATTAAGCAGATCTGGTGTTTGGCAGCGCACTGCCCGATGACGCACGTACGCTCCCGGCCAAGTGCCTCCCTTCGCCGGGCTGGGGGCCCCCAAGCAGTCGCTATCGGCCCAGCTGGAGGGGCCTCCCCTCTTCTCACGTCCCAAGGAAGAAGCACAACGCAGAGGGAAAGGGCTCGCCAAGGTCACACACCTCCAAAGAGGGAGGCTGCGAGAGGCAGCCGAGCTGCCGCCCTGCCCAGAGGGGCACTGAGCAGAGCAAACAGCAGAGAGCAGAGTCCAGGGGCCCGCTCCCCAACACATCCAGGCTCTTCCCTGCTCTGCAGACACCCCCGCTGGGGCCTCTAGAGGCATGAAGCTAGGGTCCCAGGCTCACAGCCAGAAGGGCCATCCTCAAAGGTCAGCCAGTGCAAGCATGCCAGGTAGGTGGGCAGGAAGGGCGAGAGCAAGGATTTACGTGTGAAATATGGCTACGTGGCAGACACTGTGCCAAGTGTTAGGGCTACAAGCACAGGGCAAAGACAGACCTTCTTTTCTAAAGACAGATCAGACTTCTGAGCAGGCTAAAATGGGGGGAAGGCCACTGGAGAGTGATGAGGACCCCACAAGCTCTGGAGGCGTCGAGGCACCTCCCCGGCCTCCCCAGACAAGATGGGGGCCATTGCCCTTGGGAGGCTTCAGAAGGAACATGGTGAGCCTCTCATGCGCTCAGCCTCCCTTTGGCAGCCCCCCCCCCCCCCGGCGGCCTCCCCATAGCCTGATCTGCCCCCCT
>NW_025383578.1:0-1713 GCF_016433145.1 Gracilinanus agilis
ATATATATGTATATATATATACATATATATATATATATAATCAGAAGGTTCTAGGCTTTGATTCTAATGTTTTATTTTATTTTGTTTTTGCATTAAGCTACTCGTTTTCTGCTACTTATAGTCTTATTTTTTATGGGAAGTTATGTTTCTTATTAGGAAAAATTTCAAAATGAAGGCACAGAATGAGAGAGAGAGAGAGAGAGAGAGAGAGAGAGAGAGAGAGAGAGAGAGCGAGAGAGAGAGCTAGAAGAGAGAGAGAGAGAAATTGGGAGCAATCTGTTAGAGAAAGGATCCTTTGATCTTTGAATGTTAGAATAAGAAGATAATCTAAAGTAGGTAATCTCAAGTAAGAAGATAATTTAAAGATTATCTAGTCCATCATTTTTATGGGGAAACTGAGGCCCAGAAGACAATGTGATTTGTCCAAGGGGACAAGGGGACACAAGCAAGAGAGGCGAGGATTTAACCCCAAATTCCTTTGAAGTAGTTAGTCTTTAAAGACATCGTATTTGCTAGAATATGATTTTTTTCTACAGTTCTAGCTATTTTTAGAAGATGTTTTGATGAAATGAATTCATTCTAAGGATTTTTTAAAACTAGGATATATTTTGGGGGCAGCTGGGTAGCTCAGTGGATTGAGAGCCAGGCCTAGAGACAGGAGGTCCTAGGTTCAAATCCGGCCTCAGACACTTCCCAGCTGTGTGACCCTGGGCAAGTCACTTGACCCCCATTGCCTACCCTTACCACTCTTCCACCTATAAGTCAATACACAGAAGTTAAGGGTTTAAAATTTAAAAAAATTAAAAAAAAACTAGGACATATTTCTTTTGATAAGTAATCTCTTAGGACATTACCAGATTTCCACCTTAAACATTATATTTCTTCCACCAGTCTTTTACTTAAACACGAGGGAGAATTTCTATAAATTAAATGAAATTGCTTTTAAATTCAAACACCATATTAAATACTAGTGATGAAAGTCTGCACTATCTATAGATTACTCAGGAAATTTTCCATAATATTGTGCTATTTTTCACTGGACCAATCAAACAATAAACCACTATTTATTTATTAAGTGCCTATCATGTGCCAGGCACAGTATGGTAGGTAGTGGGGATGTATGTATAAAGAATGAAGTAATCTGGAACTTACATTCTAACAGGGAAACAATAAGTACATCAATAAAATTATAGATTGAAATATAAAGTGAAAGAATTCAAAATGGTTAAATATAAGGTTATTTAGGAGGGAGGGAACTGTCAAATGAGAAAATCAGGGAAGTATTCCTGTAGAAAATGGTATTAAATAAAGGAGCAGAGGGACTCTATTAGTCAGTGTCAAAAGTTTCAAAGAAGTCAAGACAGATGAAGACTGAGATAAGATCATTAGATTCAGCAATTAAAATAGTCCTAATATCTTTAGAAAGAAGAGTTTCAATTTAATGGTGATTTTTGAAGTCTTATTCTAAAAAAATTTAGAACAGATTGAGAGTAGCATAAGTGAAGGCACCAAGTATAGATGGCTTTTAAAAAGAATTTAACTGATAGAGTAGAAATATACAGTGGTAGCCAGCAAAAATGGTGGAAATTAGAGACACGTTTTTTTAAGATAGAGAATGTTAGGGCATACTTATAGACTGCAAGGAAGGGAGAGATTTGAGATTACAGAATGAGAGAGAGAGAGAGAGAGAGAGAGAGAGAGAGAGAAAGAGAG
>NW_025383579.1:0-4150 GCF_016433145.1 Gracilinanus agilis
ATATATATATATAATACATTCCCATATATTGTCATATAGAAGGAACATAAATTAAAAGAAATATATTAGTAAAAGTTGAATGTAAGAGACGGTCTCTACATATGCTTCTTAAAAATGAATTTAATTACTTATAATTTGATGGGCATATATTTGTTTAAGATTCACTCTTGAGATATACTGTTACAATAATTAATTTGCCAGTAAATTATTCTTTTTCTCAGATCCAAGTACATCATAGTAAGAACTTTGCTAAAATTCTGTCAGTGTGTCTTCAATCCAGCCATAAATTGGTGACCAAAAAAAACCCAACTTGAGATTACTTAACATTTTATTTCTATTTTAATTCCACCTATTGTAGGTACAATCCATATCTCTGTGAATACATTAAAACTGCAAAGACATTAAGGACTGATAAATTGATGATATTTTCACCTGATAATGCTAAAAGAAACAAGATGCTAGAGATGAGATGGAACAAGTAATTATTTGGAAAACATATGAGTCAAAATAACCTGAATGACAAAACATTTTTTCATTGTCTGACATGTTTTGGTATATATCTTTTCTAAATAAAAGTTGAAATAAAATTCAAAATGTGCATATATCAATTTTATTAGAACATAATTGACAAATTATTTGGAAGAAAACTTTCTAGAAGAGAGGAATACTCATTTGTTTTATTCTGGTCATATAATATCATCCTTCTTTAAAGACTAAATTGACCCAAATACATATAATATCTGGATACCCATACTGTGTTAGTTGATGATCATGAAGAGGACATTTAATTTCTTTTTAGGACTTGCTACTAAATTGTCATTAAAACCATTAAGTTAACACCTTAGATGCATGATTTACTAAAAGTTTTAATAACGATCTCTGCTGTATCTCAAAAATTATGATATTGATTATGATGAAGATTATTATAATAATTATAGTTGATTGTTATTCTATCATTTCTGTCATGCTTCACTATTTATGATTCTATTTGAGTATTTTTTGTTTGTTTGTTTGGTTTTTTAACAAATATACTGGAGTGGTTTTCTCTTTCTTTCTCCAACACATTTTACAAATGAGGAAGTTGAGATGTACATAGTTAAGTGATTTGCTCAGGGTGACACAGACTCCTGGTCCAGAACTTGATTGACTGTGCTACCTAGCTTCCCTGAATAATAATCAGAATAGTTAACATTTGTAGAACTTTATTTAAGATTTACAAATTATTTTGCATGTATATTTCATTTAGTACTCACAAGAAACCTTTGACTTACATTCCATTATTATTCCCATTTTACACACATGACAAAACTTAGTTTCAAAGAAAATAAAATGCATGTATACACAGCTAATAAGTATCTGGGGTAGATTATAAATTCAAATTTTCCTGCCTCTAAATCCAATGCTTTATCCATAATTCCACCTAGTTTTCTTATATTCATACATTTTACATATGTATACATACATGCACACACATATATGTATATTTCTAATAATAACCTTAATGTTACATTCAACCCTTAAATAAAAGTTCCCTAAAATAATTACATCAACAATGTAATTTCTAGATCCTTGTTTCCACTTGATTTATTAAGCTTCTTGTAAAAGCATGTGACCTCCAAAAAGCAATGATCATAATTTTTGTTAGCATGTTTTATTTGGTCACAGGATCATAAACCTATTGATGGAAATGACCTTATATATGGGAGGAAAAAAAACACTCATTATATAGACAAGGAAACTGAGGGACTGACTATGAATAATACTTTAAGTTAAATGATTGAACCAGGCTCATAGTGTTTGAGGCAACATTTTTAACACACGTCTTCCTTATCCCAAGTCCAGGCCCCCATTCACTAAACCATTCTATTTTTAATTATATTATGTACTTTTTCCACTCAAATAAAAAAAATGATTATTAACCTCTAAATTTAGTTCTAAAATTCTCTGGTTTATTACTGTAAAATTTGAGACAATTTTAAATGACAAACCATCATTTTTATTCTTATAGTATATACTGAAGTATATGAGGTTTATTCAAATGAATGAATAAACATTAAATAACCATCCTATTATCTTGAGATGTTTCTTTTGTCAGAACTTGACTAATTCCTATTTCTTGAAAGAGGCATACTTTCTGAAGAATAAAGCTGTATGTCTATAAAAATTGAGTTAGATAGGTTGTATATAGTCATATGTCATTGTCAACGTAGGTTTGAAATTAACATGATGAAATTATATATCAGTGGATCCCAAACTTTTTTGACCTACTGCCCCCTTTCCAGAAAAAAAAATATTACTTAGCACCCTGGAAATTATTTTTTTTAAATTTTAAAGCAATTAATAGGAAGGATAAATGCACCTGTGCCCATCACCACCTCCCTGAATTGCTGCAGCACCAACCAGGGGGTGGTAGTTCCCACTTTGGGAATCATTGCTATGTATGAATAGTTTGCAGAGAATGAGTGAAAGAACAATAAATTGATGCATTTTTTTCCAATACAGGCAGTTAATCCAGATAGTAGGATTTTGTCTGAGTTATATTATTTAATTCTCTACAGATCCTAAAGCAACAATATGATTAAAATTTTTCCTCTTTCCTTTCTTTTTTTTTTCTTTTTTTATTTTTTTTAAACCCTTACTTTCTGTATATTGGCGCCTAGATGGAAGAGTGCTAAGGGTGGGCAATGGGGGTCAAGTGACTTGCCCAGGGTCACACAGCTGGGAAGTGTCTGAGGCCAGATTTGAACCTAGGACCTCCCATCTCTAGGCCTGACTCTCAATCCACTGAGCTACCCAGCTACCCCCACCTCTTTCCTTTCTAGTAATTCACTTTGGCTTAAATTTTAGTTATCCCTTACTTCTTTGATTTTATTTTTCAGTTAGAAAACCTTCAAATTAACTGTTGTCATTTTCAAAGCTATGAAATGAATTAAAGCCAAAAATTCCTATCAGAATGACCTAATAAATTTTATAATGTATGAAAATTTCAATCATTGCCCATTTTATGTTGTAAAAATGTAGACATTTTGGGTAATCAGACTAAATTTGAGAAAAATGCAAGGCACGCATTAAACATCTTAGTCCACTTACAACAAATTCAACACTATCATTAATTTGCAAGGATCATTGCTTGGGAAAGTAGTGAATTCCCCTTTAGCTGAAGTTCAGTTTTAATCCTTACTTAATCTGAATGCTTCGTAAACAATTGGGATCAATAGGATCTGCAGTTTTCACAGATAGATAATTAGAGGCATGCACAAGAGAGTGGTAAATCCCCACACACATATGACCAGAGTTTTCCCACAAAGCTCAAATTGCCTTTGAACATTTTATATACTTTGAAAAATTTCTTTGAGGAATTTGAGACTTTTGGCATAAAGAGGAAGAATAGGGGTAGTATTGAGTGGTGAGGCTCATTTTAAATTTAACTAGTCAGTACAGAAGTATAATGAAAATCTACCATTTTCTTTGATACCATATCAATACAAATTTAAATGTAGTTATAATAATATAGTTATATAAATTTTTGTCAGAATTGAATATATTTAAAAATTACAAACATTTTCAAATGTTCTGTCTTAATTTGTAAGAGTATGTCTTGGGGAAAAAAATGCATTATTCATCTTAGGCATAACCATTTTTTTCTTTTTTCCTTTCCCCCAAATGCATTCAACAAAGCATTTATAAACTACTAAGTTTGTTCTAGTCAGAGGGCATAATAAGAAAAAACAAAACAAAACTCTCCTTGTCCTCAAAAGGCTCTTATTGGTAGCCTAAGTAACATAACACAATTATGTAAATTCAAATTATATACTAAGTAACTTCAAAATGGAAAGTGAGAACAAAAATGACCATTTCTTTTACAGCAAATCTAAATAATTCTAACAGAATGGGGGGGGCAGTTAACAAAGACAACCATTTCCAGTTGTTTTTGTTTTTTTTTTAATGATCATCTAATGCATCATTTCATATGGCACAAAAGTATTCTATTATAATCATATACAATAATTTTTTCAGCCATTTCCCAAGTGATTGACTTGACTTGCGTTTGGTTTCCAATTGGTTGCCAGCACACCAAGAGCTGTGTGTGTATGTATGTATGTATGTATGTATATATATGTGTATATATGTATATATGTATGTATATATA
>NW_025383580.1:0-2884 GCF_016433145.1 Gracilinanus agilis
TATATATATATATATATATGCCTATTCTCTTTTCCTCTTACCTTAGGTTTTTTTAGTCATCAAGGTCTCTTGATTCTTTATTTGCCAGTCTTTCATGGCTATATTTCCCTTTCATCCCACTTCCACTACTTTTATCTCATCTGGGCTGGAAAATTGCAGGTACCAACCAAGTAATTTCCCCATGTCCAAGCCCTTGCTACTCCAATCCATCCTCCAAATCACCCTCAGAGTATTCTTTTTTTTTTTGACCCTTACCTTCTGTCTTAGAATCAATACAGATATTTGTTCCAAGATAGAAGAGCAGTAAGGGCTAGACATTTGGGGTCATACAGCTAGGAAGTAGATGAGGCCAGATTTGAACCCAGGGCCTCTTGACTCCAGGCCTCTCATTCTATCTTCTGAACCACCTGGCTGCCCTTCAGAGTACTCTTTCTTAAAGCACAACCTGGCTTCTGTCACTTGACTGAGGTTCAGTGGACAATGGAGATAACATTTTTCTTGCGGTCAGAAGACTTATATTTTAATTCTAACTCTCCAAAATCATTGTAGCTCCTCTAAACCTCAGTTTCCTCATGAGTGAAAATGGATATAATAATACTTGCATTTCCAACCTTGTATATGTCAACATGGTATAAAAAGCTTTCTACAAAATCAGAAATAGTTGTATTGAAGGCCCATTTCTCACATATATGTGCTGTGCTGTCCCAGAAAAATTATTAAATCTCTCAGTCCTCCAGACAACTCTCTAAGACCTTCTAAATTTCATAAGATATTCCAATCCCTATTGATAGAAAAATTTTCTTATTGAGGTTTTTGAGGTTGGGTCCCCAAATCATCCAAACAAAAATTGGTCTCACAGGAATTTCTTTAAGAGCAAAATTAGATAATATAAGTAAAATGCTTTGAGGGTTGTAAAGCTCTATATAAATGTATACTTATTGTTGCTATTTTTATCTTAATTATACAAAAAACCTCTGCCTCCTCTCATTTCTTATTGAATACATTCTGAACTCCTTAGCCTAGAGTTCAAGGCTTTCCAAATCCTGTTCACAACCTACCTCTCTAGTTTATTCTCACCACTTCCATGTAATCCTACATTGCAGCCAAACTGAAGTGTTTACTCACTCTCTCCCAAATGTGCCTTGTGGTTTCCTGTCTCTGCCTTTGTTTTCTGTTAGTCTCTACTTGAAATATTCTCTCCTACATCACAGTCTGGGCTTGGTTCCAATGTCATTTCTCCATGGAATCTTCTTGGATCAGTCCAGGTGAAATGTTTTCTCCCTTCTTTCATTTTCTATTTGGAATCCCAGTTTTTGGTGGGGAGTAAGTAGAATTGATGGTCCAAGACAGGCTAAGAAGAGAAGGCAGAGATAAATGTAGCAGTCAGGATCTGTCAGAAAATAAGTCAAACAAGCTTATGTATAGAGGTTTAAGGGATGATGTGAATGAGAGATTTAGAAAACTTTTAAGACAAACATGGCACAAGTTGATAGTGAATGACAGATGACATTTGACTTTGGCATGTGACATGATAGGAAAAAGAAAAAAAAAGGTGTTCTATGCATTTTGTGTTAAGATTCTTTGGTTCTTTATGCAAGGAGATGATAGAATGCTTGATTCAGTAGAAGTTCCTCAAGATGATAGAGATGGAAACAGTAGGGGGAAATGGAAGATATATTTTTGAAGCTTAGTTGCCACTGGATTTGAAAGGCTATAATATCGTTACTTTTACTATAGGATTTAAAAGAGGGTAAATATGAAGAACTGGAAGGAGACATTGATTGAATTATTAACATATTTGGGAATATCAGGATATAATTAATTTAATTAAATTCTATTTAATATTGGACTTAATGGACTTTATTCCCTCCATTTAATTTTGTTCCTTTTTGAATTATGTGTCAATCAGAACATGTAAAATAAGTAAAACTGAATGGAAGAAATAATAATGGCAATAACTAGCTTTTATATAGCACTTTATTAGCCAAACATTTTACAAATATTATTTATACTCACACTCCTGAGAGGTAGGGCCCATTATTATCCCCATTTTGTAAAAACACTATATATATTTATAAAGACACTAAGATAAATGAAAGTTAAATGATTTGCCTGAGGTCTTATAATGAATATTTCTGAGGCAGGATTTTAACTCAGGTCTTCCTAGACTCTAAGTCTAGCTATCTATCCACTGCACTGTCTAATATTGATGTTCATTTAAAAACTAAAAACCTTTAATTGTTATTTTAGTAGAAGCTCAGTTTTGTTGTTCTATTCATTGTTTTAGTCATGTCTCACTTTCCTGTCCCCATTTGGGTTTTCTTGGCCAAAAAGATATTGGAATGGTTTGCCATTTCCTTTTCCAGCTCATTTTCCAGATGCGGAAACCAAGGCCAGTGGAGTAAGTTGCCCAGGCCATAGAGCTGGTAAGTATATGAGTCTAGATTTTATATCAGGAACATGAGGGTTCCTGATGTCAGACCTGACACTTTGTCTACTGTGCCACCTAGCTACGTTAGAAATTTTTTTGCACTTTCACAAGGAATGAAAATATTAAATCCAATAAAACAATATTATGGTAAGAATTTCATAAAAAATGGTCAGTCCAAAAAATTGCATTGATTCTTCTTTCAAAATGTCTCTTCTTTTCCAGTATTCTTCACCACTCTTGGCTTGACTCTTATTAACTCATTATCTTACAATAGAGTCCTGACTAGCTGGTCTCTACCATTTGTTTTTTTTTCTCCTTGAATTTTTTTATTATTTTTCATTTTTAACATGGTTACATGATTCATGCTCCTACTTTCCCCTTCACCCCCCGCACTCCTCCCACCCATGGCCGATGCACATTTCCACTGGTTTTGTCATGTGTCCTTGATCAAGA
>NW_025383581.1:0-4744 GCF_016433145.1 Gracilinanus agilis
GCAGAGGATAGGAAAGAAGAAGAGAAAAAAGGAGAGGAGAGGAGAAGAGAGGATGGGAGAGGAGAAGAGAGGAAAGGACAGGAGAGGAGAGGAAAGGACAGGAGAGGAGAAGAGAGGAAAGGACAGGAGAGGAGAGAAAAGGAAAGGAAGCTAATGGACTGGGAAGGCTTGGGGCTAAGCTAGATGAGCTTGAGATGGGAGGAGTTGTACCAAGTGAAGTTTTCTTTTTCTTTTTTGCCTCTGCAGAAGGCAACTCCGAATCACAGGGATTAAGAGAAGGTAAAGTGCAATCAGATTCATCAATGTAATGATGATGGTTCTTTCTTTGCTCCTTAGCTCCTGGATCAGGAAAGCAGATATGTCTCAATGCCTAATCATCTACTCTAGTGATTTGAGATGATTTGAGGGGTTCAAACTACACTCCTGCTTAAATCAATCTTCCCTTGATAGTCTGAAATTCTCACCATTAGAGTCCCTCCACTGAGTGACATAATGGTCACCAAAAGGACCCTATTGAAGGAGGAGGATCCCACATTCACCCTGTAGCATCCATTGGCTCCTGGAAATTATCAAATTAGCATTTCTGTCACTTCCAAAAGAGCAGAGACCTAAGAGGACATGGCACCAGGACTGGTCAATTTTGACAGGTAGGGAGCAGGATAGACCCAGATTAGTGGCCAAAGCTCAGAGCGCTGGGTTCAGTGAGGCACTGCAATGATTGAAAATAAAAAATCAAAGGTCATCCTGAGGACTGAGGGACCTGGTGGGAAACAGGGGACTGCTAGGACAGGGATAACAAAGGAACAAGAGAGAGTCCAAAGCCCAACATTGTTTACTTCCTGATTTTCCAAGGCCACCACTTCCCAAATGCTTCTGAAGTCACGCAGCAGCTCAGAACCAGGCATAGGATTGATTTGGTTAAAAAATAATGGAAGGATTTTATGCTCTCGTCAACTCTCAGTTATCTGCTGGAATGGAGGAAAGCATCGGTGTAGTTAATCCCCCCAAAATGACTGATACATTCCAAAGCCAAATAAATATTGCTTTTGCATTATGTGATCTTCTTGGCAGCAGATTCCCCTTCCTGTTTATGTTTTGCTAAGGCTGACGATCACATGGCTTTGACTTTCCTGAGCACCCATTGAGTGGAAATGGGGGGGGGGGGAGAGGCTCATGAGCAAACTGGGTGGCAATGGGCCAACCTAGCTCTAAAAAGTTTGCCAAAGAGACCCAGAAAATGGTTGGTTTGAAAGTTAGCTGTGCTGCTGTATCTGCAGATCATGCCATATTTGTAGAAGGGACTTTAGGGTCATCTAGCTCAATTCCATTACTTTCTATCAAATAAACTAGCTTTACATCCCACCTCTGACAAAAGACTGGCTGTATGTCCCTGGCAATTGTGTCCCCAGGCAATTCTCTAAGAACATTTACTATACGGGGCAGCTAGGTGGCTCAGTGGAAGTGAGAGCCAGACTTAGAGATGGGAAGTCCTGGGTTCAAATTTGGCCTCAGACACTTCCAAGTCATGTGGCCTTAGCAAGCCACTTCATCCCCATTGCCTAACATTTACCTTTTGTCTTGGAACTCTACAGTCTTGAAATCAAAACACAGTATTGAATTTAAGATGGAAAATGAAAGTAAAAAAAAAAAAACAGAATATCCATGATCAAACAGATTCAAATCTGCAGTGATTTATACAGAAGCCCACCCCTAAGAGCCCCTTTATACCAATGAAGTCACAGATTTGGTTAAAAATCTTCCCGTTCTTCCTCCTCTTCATCTATATTGTTGTTATATTAGTTCATTTTTTGGCATTTGGGATTCGAATCTAGGTCTCCCCATTCACTCTTCTATGCTACTTCCTTTTTTAAACCTGTATCTTCTGTCATAGTATCAATTCTAAGACAGAAGAGCAGCAAGGGCTAGACAATCAGGATTAAGTGATTTACTCAGGGGTCATAGAGATGTTTGGGACCAGATTTGAACCCAAGTCTTCCCAACTCTAAGTCTGGTGCTCTATCCACTGTACTACCCAGCTGCTCCTCTACACTACATTTCTGTGCAATTATTACTAATCCCGCTTTATAATAAACAAAACCGAGGCCCAGAGAAGTGAGCTAGTTAAGGTCACTCAGCTGATGATGGCAGAAGCAGGACTAGAACCCAAGTCTCCTGATTTCTGGTCCAGAGTTCTTCCTGCTACATGACACTTGAACCCCATCACTGTCAAATCCCTTCCCACAACTCTTATGTGTCTGAAGGCAAAGTGGTTACTCCACTCTTCCTGAATGTAAGATTCAGAGAAGCCACAAATGGGCTATGGCCTTATTTGAAACAGTCTTTTTCCTCCTCCCACCCACATCATCACTCTTCCCCTCTTCGTTCTCAGCCCTACCACAGCAGGACCTCTGTGGGCCTCTAAGCCATCTGACCCCTCCGTGTCCCAAGTGCTCTATAAAATGGGTACAATCATCCAAAGAACTCACACGCAGATTTATGGACTGCTAGAGATGGAAGGGCCCTTAGAGATCATTTAGTCCAGCCCTCTCAGTGGATAAACAAGAAAACTGGGCAAATACCTCTCTGGGACTCAAGGCCACCCAACAAGGTGGCCAACAAAGACTCACCCCTCCTCCAGCTCTTCTCTGGGCTGAGAATTGGGGAAGTTCTGCTCACTACGACTCCAACATCATGAAGAAACTAACGTATTGTGGAAACTAACAACAAAAAAAAACCATTCTTTTCAAATCAATCAGTAGAGGTGGCTTGGTAGCTCAGGGGTTTGAGAACCAAACCCAGAGATGGGAGGTCCTGGGTTCAAATCTGGCCTCAGACACGTTCTAGCTGTTTGATCCTGGGCAAGTCACTTGACTCCCATTGGCTAGCCCTTACCGCTCTTCTGTCTTGGAGCCAATACACAGCATTGATTCGAAGACAGAAGGTAAGGGTTTAAAAAAATAAATAAATGAGGAACTATCTCTTCAGCTTCTGCTGTGTATCCACGCAACACGGATTTGGTGCTATAGATGATACCCACATATTGGAAGGGGCCCCCAGGTTGAAGGATTTTACTCTCTGGGGGAGGAGACAGGATGAAGCCACGTGGAACAAGAAAGAATAATATTGGACAAAGGACTAAATTGTCTGTTACAGACTCAAAGCTATGCCAAATGTCTTTAGGATTTCAGAGACAAGGGAGATCAGTGAGGGCTGGAATAATCAATATGTCATGGAAAGGGCTTGGAGCCAGGAGCCCTAGTTCCCAGCTGTGTGACTGTGGGCAAGTCAGTGCATCTTGGTATGCCTCAGTTTCTTTATTTATCAAATGGGGATAATGGCACATGAACTATCCATCTCAAGGAGTTAATGGGAGAAAAGTGCTTTGTAATCTTAACATGTTAGAGAAATGCCATAAGAACTGTTTACAACCATCCCCAGAGAGGCTTTTCAAAGGATGTGGGGCTTGAGAGGTAGGATTTGTAAAAGTAGAGGGGCAGCTAGGTGGCTCAGTGGATAGAGCCCCAGGCCTGGAGGCAGGAACACTCCTCTCCCTGAGTTCAAATCTGGCCTTAGACCCTTACTAGCTTACTAACTTGGACAAATAATTTAATCCTGTTGGCCTCAGTTTCTTCACCTGTCAAATGAGTGGGAAAAGGAAATGACAAACCTCTCCAGTATTGTCACCATGAAAACCCCAAATGAGGTCACAAAGAGTCAGACATGGCTGAAACAGCTGAATAACAACAAAAGGTCAGGTGGGGTGGCAATGAGTAAAAATGGGATGACAGAGAAAGAAATGAACATAGATGAGGTAGGAGACAGTAGGAAAATCAGCATTTACTATAGAGGAAGCAGTAACTGAAGAGATAGAGCTAAAGCTCCATAGTCTCAGGAGTCCGAGGTTTTCAGATCTTGCCTTTGATGCTAACTGTCTGTGTGACCTTGGGCAAGTCACTTACTGGCTCTTGGCCTCAGTTTCCTTCACTGTCAAATGAGGTGATGCAAGGTCCCTTCCAGCTCTATATGTGTGTCCGTAGAGAATGAAAGTGCCTTAGCGTACCAGCCCATTGTTACAAAAGCTCCAAAGGATCATTTCAATTCGTTTTATTTGCACTCAATTTTTTCACTTCTCTCTGTGCAGTGTCTTTTGTTTCACCTCAGAGGTGGCCTCCCTTCTTCCCCTTTTCATTTTCTGCTTCCCACTCCCTCCCCCATTAAACTCCCTCAATTCCCTCTGACCCAGGGAGAAAATTTCTTCATAACTGCAAAAATATTCAGGCCTACTCAGTGCATATCTGTGGGCAGCAGAAGAAAAACAAGGGAGACGAACGCTGCAGACAGCCTGGGGTGAAGAAGACGTCTCCCTGTCTCCATGTCTGCCCCCGCCGTTGCCTCAGTATCAGGCTCCGACTCCAGGGCCAATAACTCAGCCAGAAGTCATTTAACCCCCACAGTTCATAGCTGGGGTTTGTAGTTCACCCAAGCAACCCACGTGGCTCAAGAAGCCTTGGACCCTTTTCAAGGGCTGCTTAAACCCCAGCTGAGATTTCAACGTATTTGAACAAGCGCTAAGGACAATGGTCTTGAAAGGGGGTTAAAGAGGAGGAGGAGGGAAAGAGAGAGAAGGAGAGAGGAGAGGAGAGAGGTGGGAGAGAGAAGGGAGAGAGAGGGGGGGGGAAGAGAGAGAGAGGACGGGAGGAGAGAGAAGGAGAGTGAGAGAGAGAAGGAGAGAGGAGAGGAGAGA
>NW_025383582.1:0-5401 GCF_016433145.1 Gracilinanus agilis
GAGAGAGAGAGAGAGAGAGAGAGAGAGAGAGAGAGAGAGAAGCTGCCTGACGAAGCTGATTTTTCTAGTGCAGATGCTGCTGGTGGAAGAACAGGGTGGGAGCGCTGTGTTCAGCTACATTAGTCAGGGATAGAGTTTTAATAGGCTACAGAAGGAAATGATAAAGGCAAAGTTAGAAGAAGCGAGTAACTCAATTTTATATAGTTGAGCTCTTCAAGATGAGGCCGCTGAGACAGCTGTGTTTGTCTGTTTGGTCCCGTGGCAGCAGGGCCGCTGTTGGGGTCATAGCAGACACTGGCACCAGGCACTTTTACCAGAACAAAAACAAGCCCAGAGGCCTCTGGGAGGTGACCCCGCGGCATCTCCTGCAGTGACACTAAGACATCCCAGAGCTCATCAGTGATGCCGACCTGTATTAAAATGAAACTGATCGGCTGGGGACCAAGCTGTCATCTAGAGTTACAAGAGGGAAGGGGAAGGCCTGGCTCTGGAGGAGAGTGGGGCAAAAGAACTACCTTTTAACTATTTCAGAGCCAGAAATTACACATCAGGCTTCAATCAATTTAATGTCCCCAGCTGAGCACCAGAGAAAGGAGCAGAGGAGTACTCTGACTAAAGGGGCATATTAGACTGAGCTCTGGTCAGAGATTTAAGGTTTGGTTCCTAATTCAGCCACGTCTAACTCTTTTATGAGCCCATTTGGGGGTTTTCTTGGCAAAGATACTGGAATGGCTTGCCATTTCCTTCTCCAGCTCATTTTATAGATGGGGAAACTGAGGCAGAGTTAAGTGCCTTATCCAGGGTCACTCTGCTAGCAACTGTCCAAGGCCATACTTGAACTCACGAAGATGAGTCTTCCAGATTCCAAGCCCAGGATTCTATCCACTGCGCCACCTAGCTGTCCTGATTATAAGCATAGCAATGCAGAAAACAGTGAGAGATCTTGGTTTTGTAAAAAATTACTTTAAAATCCTAATCATTAGCTAGTAGACATCAACAGTTGGATTTGAACCCAGCGTTCTTTGACTCTAAGTCTAACAGTCTACTAGGGAAGGCTTTTAAAGCTCAACCTCCTTGGCTTCCTAGAATTCACTTCAGATACATATAACAGAGCTGGGAAACACCTTACAGATGATTCAGTCCAATGACCTTTTTTTACAGAAAAGGAAAAACTGAGACCCACAGAGATGAGATTCCCATAGTTAGCTGAGAGAATCGGGACTAGAATCTAAGGACTAGGAGTATTCCTGAATGCCAGGCCAGTTTTGTTTATATTACACTAAATAATTCTCTCCTATCATGTTCCCTCATCTTAGCAATTTAGGAGCCTACATGGCCTGGTTCCAATCTACCATTGCAACTTTTAGGTGACTGCCCCTAAATCCCAAGCCCATACTTTCCCCTTTGCCAGAAAAGTCCTTTCCTCCCATATCTACTTATCAAAATCCTCCCTATCCCTCAAGGCTTTGCTGAAATGCTGCATTCTCCATGAAGCCTTGCCTGATTTCAGCAGCAGCCTTCTGGAGTCTTTTCCTCCCCTGAGAGATTCCACTTACACCCTTACCACATTGTACTAAACACTTATAGTTATTTGTGTCTATATGCTAACTCCTCTGCTCTGTAGGAACTTTCAGAAATGTTCACCGCTCATAAATCTGCCACCTCCATCTTTCATGTATGCTATTTCTCTGAGATAAGAAGGACCTTCATTTTTTAAGAGCCCTCCATCCCGGGATGTTGACCTTGGCAGGAGGAGCGGGTTAAATTTCTCTTGGCTCACACCCTTTTCCGGAGTTAACTCTCTCCAACCTAAATAGAGAGCTGAGATAATAAAGCCTTGGGAAATGAGAATTATACATAGGGGGAAGGTTATTCAGAGAAAGGGAGTACTGAGATAAAGGAACGCTAGGAAAAGGAATGAAAATCAAGGGGAGACACATTTTATCTACATCACAGTTTGAAATGAGTTAACCCAATTGACAACATTCCTCCACATACACAGATAGGCACACAGAGAGACTCACATACACCGGATTGGGAGTTTTCATTCATACCTTAGGGATGATACCTGGAGAGAAAGGAATAGCTATTTCTGTAGAACTCCATGTACCCCATACTGAGCTAGCTGAAAGAAAGTTAAAGAGGAGAGACATATCCTAGACCACTAACACCTGAGGCTGAGTATGCCTACACCGAGACTAGAATTTACTTTAGAAGCAAAGAGTAGGAGGCAGCTGGGTGGCTCAGTGGATTGAGAACCAGGTCTAAAGACCTAAAGGTCCTAAAGTTCAAATTTGACCTCAGACATTTCCCAGCTGTGTGACCTTGGGCAAGTCACTTAACCCCCATTGCCTAGCCCTTACCTTTCTTCTGCCTTGGAACCCATACACAGTATTAATTCTATGATGGAAGGTAAGGATTTAAAAAAAAGAAGCAGTAGAGACTAATGGAATGTTGGAGTTATGGTGGGTCAGAAAGTGGGTAGGCAGCTAGGCTTAGAGACAGAAAGACAAAAGTTCTAATCCTGTCTCAGACTCATATTAGCTGTGACACAGGACATATTGTTTGCTCTCAGTCTGTTTTTTCTTTGAAAAGAAAAGGCTAATGATCATGAAAATACTTTATAATGTTATAGAAGTGTGAGATGATGATTCTTCACATGTCATCATTTTCCACCCACTCATTATTTTCCTGTCCCCCAGTCCTTGCTTGGCTCAAGACATATTTAAAAGATTTGAGGATCATAAATTTAGAGCTCGGAAGGAATTCAGAAAATATTAAGTCCAGCTACCCCATTTTACAGATGAAGAAGCTGAGGCAGACAGAATTAAAATGATAACCAATCACACAACTAGTAAGTATCTAAGGCAGGATTTGAATTCAGTTCTTCCCAATTCTCCTTTGTTCAGGTAAAGTGACCATGTAAACAAGACTATAGATATGCTTTGTTAGAATAAACAGATTTTTATTGAGTCTGATCATGTGCTTAGCTAGCACTTGGAGGTCTTATAGGAGAATAAGAAGCAACTACGTGGCATAATGAATATAGTGCTGGACCTGGAATCAGTAAGATCTAAGTTCAAATGCAGCCTCAGACACTTGCTAGCTACAGGACCCAGGGCTAGTCCCTTCAGTTTCTTCTTCTGTAAAATAGAAATTATAATAGCACCTACCTCTCAGGGTTGTTGTGAAGATCAAATGAAAAAATAATTATAAAGTGCTTAGTTCAGTGCCTGGAACTTAGTAAGTGCTATATAAATAGTAGCAATTAATAAGGGTCCCAAAAAGCACATAACAGTAAGATTGGGGTAATGTTTAATACTCTCCAAAGGGTATTTCCATCTCTTATGATGTGAACTCTCTCCTTTAAGACTTTACAAGCTTTTTGGATAGAGCATATTAACACAACTCATATCCATGAAAAAACGGAAAGAGCTGCTAGTGCAAATAATAAATAACCCCTCACTCAAGGTACTCAACAATCATTTTTCAGGGACATTATAAAGAGAACTCATTCATTGGACAAAAGACATTTTGTAGCTGTTCCCTTAGATCCCTTCCAACTCTGGAGTTTACAAATAGAGAATAATTTGATGTATCTAATACATTGCTTAAACTTTCACTTCTGATCTTTTTATCAGACATTCAAAAACAGAAGACATTTTTGCAGTGCATTTTCAAATGAACTTCAGATCCCTTGGAGTGCTGATTGGAGAACACAGATGTCCAAGAAATAGCCATCTTCTTGTTTTCTTCCTCCTCTTCTTCTTGTTCCTCCTCCTTCTTTGTAAGGAGTCAGTGAGATTCTTTGCTACAAAGGTACCACCACTAAGACCAAGGTGCTTATAAGATTGAGGCTGCCTCATATGAGTATTTCACTCAAGATGAGCACTTTTTGGATGGATCTTGGCTGGCCATCACCACCTCCAGAGAAGAGGAAGGGAAGAAGGAAACATCTGGAAGTGACAGCATTTCGTTCTGGACCTTGCCCACATGAATGATGCACTAAGACAATTCTCTGCCTTATCATAAATTCTGCAAACTCATGAACTTTGCAATCTCTGAAGCTCGGCACTGTATGGAAGCCACTTATCTTGTGCTGAAAGCAATATAAAAACAGATGGCAAAGAGTGCATCGAGAGATAAATCAGCGGCCTCACTGCCAGGAGTTTGCGGACAAATCCAACACAGCGAGACTCTCGGACATGGGACTTGCTCAACTGGGGCATTCCTGGGGTGAGGCAGCCTGGCCTGGTGGAGGAGGCAATGAAAGGCAGAGAGAGAGTGTCCTATGTGGAGGATATTGAAGGTCCCATCTCAAGCTACCCCAGTAAATCTTACCTGTCCTGGTCAGGGGACCAAGCTGTGGAGCTAATAGATGATATGGTGGCCCTCTGTCAGATAAAACACTATCTCTAGGGTTACAACCAAGGCTGGCACCTCAAAATGAGTCCTGTCTAATACTTTGTTCCTGTATTAATGCCCAGTCAGTGACACCAGGAGAGTACTGTATAATGCCTACTGTGGTTACAGGAAGATCAAAGGCGTAAGAGAATAAAGAAAAGGGGTCAGGAAGAAACGGAGAAGAAATGAAAAGAAACAGAATAAAATTAAGGAAAGGGGTCGGGAAGAAAGAAAGGAAAGAAGGAAGGAAAAAGGGACCACAGTAAAGGGAGAAGTAAAAGAAAGGGAAGGGAAAAAGAAAGGAAAGAAAAAGGGACAGAAAGAAAGGGGTAGAAAGAGAGGAAAGGAGAACAGAAAGGAAGGAAGAAGAATAAAAGGAAGGGAGACAAAAAATGAAAAGAAAAAGAGTATAAGTTCCATTCAGTTAAGCCAAATTCTATAATTTGCCATGGTTTGCATCCTTCTTCCAAGACCATACAAGCTATTTGACCAATCTGAACTTCAATTTTCTCATCTATAAAATGGAAATAATTTTGAGTCTCACATAAGCAAAAATAGGTAAAGCATTCTGTAAATTCTAATGTCATCTATGTGTCAATTATTACTAATATTTCTGTAACAGAGAGTAAGTCCAAAAGAGAATACAGCAAAAAAAATCAACTGCACCAGTACAGGATGGAGAAAATATGGTAGATGACAATTTGTGAGAAAAATTCTGGGGGTTTTAATGGACTGAAAACTTCCTTTGTCTTTTGACTTCCATAGCAAAACTTTCAAATGGAAGACAAAAAGCTAACCAGTTCTTAGGCAAAAAATTTAGAGCTATAGAATCCAAAATAAGAGAAGTGGCTGCTCTATCACAGTCCCCTCTGCCCAAATCATATTTGTATTATGTTAAATTCTGGGCCCCAAATTTTAGTATATTTCATAAAATACAGAGTATTCAAGAGGAAGATGAATAGGACAATGAGGAAAATGGGAGCTGTGCAAAAAAAAA
>NW_025383583.1:0-8886 GCF_016433145.1 Gracilinanus agilis
AGCATATACTGTATAATAATATAAAATATAATAAATTTATAATATAACACATAATATTATTTATTATAATATTATAATTATAATAACTTTAAAGTTTGTAATGCATTTTAAAATATTGTATTATTTGATCCTCACAAAAATCTTGGGAGGTAGGTGCTATTATTATCCCATTTTACAGATGAAGAAGAGCTTACAACTAATAATAGCTAAGATTTATATGGCATTTACCATGCACCAGACACATATGCCAAGTGCTTGACAATTATCTCATTTAATCTTCACAACAACCCTGAGAAATAGGTGCTATAATTCTCCTGATTTTACAAATTTGAACTCAGGTCTTCCTTACTTGATGCCCTATCCACTGCATCACCTACGTGATCAACTGAACCCTCCTAGAGGCCTTCATTCCATGTTTGATCCCCCAGGCCAGGGGCCTCCTCCCCATCCCTATTTTGACCTTTTGGAATCCTTAGCTCTCCTTATTGCACAAGGCAGGAAGCACTTCCTACAAAAGGCATTTCCTTGTTTCTCCCCTTCCCAGTTAATATTTTCCTTCTCCAAACAATATTGCATTTGTTTTACTTGGTACCTATAGAATCCCATCTAGAGAATGCAAATTCCCAAGAGGGTAAGGGGACTATTTCATTTTGGTCTCAGTGCCAGGCACTAAATAAATATTGGTTGAATGAATCCAGTTCCATTCAACTGACTGCCAAAGAAATTAAGACACGATCTTCCCCTCCTCCAAAAGGTACACTCTGTTAACAAAATAGGAGAGCAAATCTGTCCCATTCATCCTATGACTCCTTCTTACATCTACAATAAAATATAAATTCTCATTAAAAAAAAAGTTGGGGGGGGGAACAGCTAGATGACTCAGTTGAATTGAGAATCAGAGAGGTCCTGGCTGGACTTGAATCTGACATCAGACGCTTCCTTGATGGGTGACCCTGGACAAGTCACTTAGCCCCCATTTTGCCTGACCTTTTCTGGCTCTTCTGCCTTGGAATCCATCCACACCATTGATTCTAAGATGGAAGATAAGGGTTTAAGAAACAAAATGTTCAATTGATCTCTCTTTTCATGTCATCTTTTTTTTCTCCTCCTCTTCCCCATAGAGAACCATCCCTTATAACAAATAAAAAAAGAAAGTGAAAAGAGTTCAGCACAACTGTTGATGTTGATGCCCTGACTATAACTTTTTTAATTGAATATTAGTATGATTAGGGCTAGGAAACACTGACAGAGTTGACTTCCTCGGTTAGTCAAGAATCTGAGAAGGTTTCATTGAGATGGAATTTGAACAAAATGAGTCAGCCTGCCTCCCTGGGAAGGAGTGGGCAAGAATTCCAAAAATTCAGTCAATAAGTCAAACCCTGCTTTTCTTCAGTTCTCCAAGAGATTTTGGCCAAGTTAAACCTTGTCCAAGAAAGATATCATCCCTCTTACATTCTTTGGAGTTGTCAGTTATGGACTTTGGAGGTCTTAAAGTGAAAGAGAAGCTACTATTGAGTTTAATCTTTGCCAAATGATAAGGATATTCTCTTTTTTGAAATTATATGGGTTACTTAATAAGAAACAAGGTACAAATTTAAATGTCATATTTATAGGATCTCAAAGTGGGAAAGGCTCTCATAGGTCATAGAGAATCTGACCAATACCCTCTTTAACCACAGACACCATGGGTTCATCCAACCACGAAGGAGGGTGGAGCCACTACCTTCTGGTGGGATGACTTTACTGTATTAGAAACATTCCTGACATAGTCATATTGAGCAGTTACAGACAAGCAACCAGTACTTTACGCGCCACCTAGAGGGCATGGTTCGAATTGCACCCACCATGCAGTACCTGTGTGCATCACTAGGTGGGGCTCTAAATTTAAGGTGCCCCAGCTCATTTCCATTGCACATGCGCGAGCAGCTTCTCTACTCCAATCTTGAGCAATTTCCTTACTATCAACTGAGCATGCTCAAACCCCCTTCGTTTGTTGGTTTTGGGTTTTTGTTTTTTTTCCCTCTACCGGCTCCCGTCCAATTCAGTTTCTGCTTCCAAATTTCTGTCTATGGCAGATAACCTTAATCTTGATTTTTTTTTAATTTTATCTTTAACTTGAATTTCTTATTTAGCGTTTTGGTCATTGTATTTCTTCGTTAGCCTAAGTAGTTTATTTTACATATGCAGAAACATGATTCCGAGAAGCGATCTATAGGCTTCACCAGGTGGCCGTTGGGGTCCGCGGCATAAAAAACGTTAGGAACCCCTGGTCTGGGATACAGATATTTGTAACGATCAATGCGTAACTTCTCAAATGGCCCCAGCCCCCATTCCCACAGGACTGAAATACCTTTAGCAACTTTGCATGAGTGTGAAACGATTACTCATTCGTTATATTTGCTCACTCAGTAGATTTACTTGGGCTCTTAGCACCGTGCCTGGCACATAGCAGGCGCTGAAATGTTTATTGAGCGATGGATTGATTTACTAAAGCAGAAGCAAAAATGAACAAGGGAGAGGTGAAAAGTGCCACACTTTAGCACACCACCCGAAGTGTCATTCCCTCTTTCCTAGTATTTTGTGTCTGATTTTCCTCTATTGCACCAAAGAATCATATTGATAGGAAACTTCTCAAGTATTTTGGTCTCAAAGGTAGTCTCCCTTAGTCTCCCACTATCTCGTTCCACAACTGCTCTACAATCCTTTCATGAGCTTTTCACTGTCCTAATTTCTAGCTCTCCGGTTTTTAATCTTTGTTGTGTCATGAACTGCTCTGGCAATCTGGTGAAGCCTATGGACCCCTCATTTTTTTTAAATATAATAAAATTTATATATATTTATATACACAAGTGTATATAAATATTTTTTAAGTAAACTTATTTTTAAATGAATCAAATAAAATCCATAGGGTTACAAAGGAAACCAATTATAGTGAAATACAGTTGTGAAATGAATTTTTTTTAAGTCACAGATCTCTTGAAATCTATCCATGGATCCCTTGGGGTTCCATGTACCCCAGGTTAAGAACTCGTGCTTTAGCTAGACAATGCTGCTATTATTGGATATCTTGTGAGCTGGTTACTAGGTGGCCCATAGTCATGTGTCGTCTGGGTGTCTTTTCCCAAAGGCTTCTTGGCTTGACTCTCTGGTAAGGAAGGATGACTCTTTTCTTAAATATCTCCTTCACATTGAGACATTAGAAAGACCACATCACCCGTTTTTTATTGTTATATGGTCCAAAGTCATCCAACCCCGAGTTTCTGTTCTTTCTGCCAACTAAAAGATCCAAAAAAATAAACAAAACTGTGTTGAATGCTGTCTTCTGTCTTCAAGAGAACCTACTTCAGACAGAAATTTCCCTCACATCAAGCCCAAACCTGCCTCTTGTTGACTTATATCCCTGCTCCCAATTCTGCCCTGAAGGGCCAAGCCAAATAATTCTCATCCCTCTTCCATGTGATAGGCCTTCAGGTCCTTTAGGACAGCTCTTGTGTTCTCCCTTAATGTCCAAATAAATTTTACTTTCTTCCTTGATTGTTTGTAAAATAGGAAGATGACACCCAAACAGAAGTTGGGAAGTTTATGAGGACCAGCCCTAGTGCTAGCCAAGAAGCATTCCATTTGTTTACATTCCAACAAGGATGAATTAGGGAGAACAACATTGCCTTCAGTAATTTTGTTGTTGTTCAGCCTTATCGGTCATGTTTGATTCTCTGTGAACCCATTTGGGGTTTTCTTTGCAGAGAAACTGGAGTGGTTTGCCATTTCCTTCTCTAGCTCATCTGACTGAAGCAGAAATCGAGACACACACAATGAAGTGACTTGGTCAGGGTCACACAGTTTATAAGTATCCGAAGCCAGACTCCAGGACCAATGCTCTGTCTACTTCACCACCCAGCTGCCTCTCCTTCTGTAATAATGCCCTTGTCTTATTCCTTGCAAGAATTCAGTTCTAGTAAGTTTAAAAGAAAGAGGAAGGCAATGGGCTACAATGGAAAGGATGCTATGTTTGGAGTCCTAGTTCTCACACTTTACTATCTGGGTGACCATGGACAAGTCCTTTCTCCAATTAGGGCCTCATTTTCTTTACCTGAAAAATGAAAGAGTTGGGCTAAATCGCTTCTGAGGTCCTTTCCTGACCTAACTTGTATTAGCCTATAAGCAAGGGAGAGAAAATCAAAGTTGCTTATATCATTGAACTCTACACATATCCTGGTTTCTGGGTTGGGGCAAGCAGGTCAATCTCCGGAGAGAAAGACCAAAAAATTAAGAATGAAAAGCCAGAGGGCAGCCAGGTGACTCAGCAGATAGAGAGCCAGATCTGGAGATGGGAGATCCTGAGTTCAAATATGGCCTCGGACACTTCTTAGCTGTGTGATCCTGGGCAAGTCATTTAAGCCCAATTGGCTACCCCTTACCACTACTTAGTATTGATTTTAAGACAGATCAGGGTTAAAAAAAAAAAAAAAAAAAAAAAAAAAAAGATTTGAAGAATGAGAAGCCAGAGAATTGGCAAAGAAAGAAAGAACATTCCTTGTGCAGAACAATGTTGGTCTTCTAAATGATAACTAAATAATCCTCAAGCTAACTTATCACTGTATCAATAGGGAAGTAGAATGGGCATCAAAAATCCCAAGCTGATATTAATCAATGAATCAGTCATCAAGTATTTATTAATAAGCATCTACTAAATGCCCAGTAGTGGTAGACACTGTGGATCCATAGACATCTACCAAGGGAAACAAAATCTATTTATATATTGTGTTCCTAAACAGCATAGTGCTGCATTGGTGAACCTATGGCAGACATGCCAGAGGAGGCTACTCCCTTCCCCTGAGACATTTCTCACATGACCACCCTCTGCCCAGCAGCCCAAAGGGAGTGTGCGTCCTCCCTCCCCCGTCTGGGGGGGGGCAGCTCACATGCGACATGAGGGTTACAGTTTGGGCACTTGGTCTCTAAAAGGTTTACCATCACTGTCATAGTATATCAGATGATAGCTTTGGAGTCAGAAGACTTGAGTTCAAATCCTACCTGCGTGACTTATTTTGTGATCCTGAGCAACTCACTTAGCCTCTCCCTGTCTCAATTTCCTCTTCTGTAAAATGGGGATAACAGTACTTACCTCACAGGGTTGTAATGAGGAGAAAATATACATAAAAAACATATAAAGTTTTTACAAACCCTAAAGTATTATATAAATGCTATCTCTTGTTATAAATTAGTACCAAAAAAAAAGAATAAATAGAAGACAAATTGGGGGAGGAGAGGTTCCAGCTGCAAAAAGGGTCAGGAAAGACTTCAGGTATGAGTTGACTTTTGAATGGCTCCCATTTTCTACCCCACCCACCTTGACCAAATTCTTTCTGATTACAAAAATCCTTTAACTACATTATATTTATTTTTAAGGAAAAGTAATCTGAGCCCCAGTGAGTTAGGCAAAATCACAATAAAAATTAGTCTGTCTTCTTTATTACCAATGTGGAAATATGTTTTGCATGATCATAAAAGTATAACCTAGATCAAATTATTTACTATTTAAGGGAAAGGAGAAGGGAAGAAGGGGAGGGGAGGAGAGTTTGGAACTTAAAATTTTAGAAAATAAATATTATAAATTATTTCTATATATAATTGGAAAAAATAAAACATTCTATTCATTCTAAGATAGAAGGTGAGGGATTTTTTGTTTTTGTTTTTGTTTTTTTTAATACTCTGAGCATCTTTCATAAGAACAGGCTTCTTCAGTCTGGGAAATAGTTGGGATGAATCTGAAAAGGTTTAACATCACAAAAATGGGTTGGATTTTAATAGCTTCTGGAGTCCTTTCCAAATGTGAGATTTTCTTTGATTCCAGAGTTTCCTCTCTCAGAGACTACCCAATCCCAAACATCCCTGGAAAGGAATGCCTACAACAACACACCTGACAAGTGGTCATCTGGCTTTTGCCCAAAGACTTCCATTTACAGGAAAACCAGGGTAGCCCATTCCCCTTTGGGAGCTCTACAGGTTGGAAAGTTTTCTCATTACATAAAGCTTACACTGAATTCTTTGTGGTTTCTACCCATTATTCCTAGTTTTGCCCTGTGGGTCTAAGGAGAACAAGGCTGATTTCTCTTCTCTTTTTTTTTTTTTTTTTAAACCCCTTACCTTCTGTCTTGGAATCAATATTGTGTATTGGTTCCTTGGCAGAAGAGCAGTAAGGGCTAGGCTCTGAGGGGGTTAAGTGACTTGACCAAGGTTACATAGCTAGAAAGTATGAGGTCCAATTTGAACCCAGAACCTCCCATTTCTAAGCCTGGCTCTCAACCCACTGAGCCACCTGGCTGCCCTCCTCTCTTCTCTTTTCAAATACTATTGTGTTTCTCTCCCTCTCCTCCAAGTCTCTTCTTCATGATAAACCTGATTTGGGGGGGACGGGGGACTGAGGCATTTAGCCATTCTGGCTGACCTCTAAATCTGTTTCTCTCCCCTAGGCCCTTCCTAAATTGTGATACCTAGAACTGTCATCAGGTGTGGCCTGATCTGACCTGGCCTACCAAGTCTAGGGTTATACTGTATTCTTCTAAACTCAAGAGTTCGGTAAAAAAAGAAAAAAATTCCTTTCACCTTCTTATTCCTAAAAGCTCAGTCTCTCTCTTCTTGTTCAATCATTTTTCAGTTTTGTCCAATTCTCCATGACCTCCTTTGGGATTTTGTTGTCAGAGATCCTAGAATGGTTTGCCATTTACTTCTCCAGCTCATTTTACAGATGAGGAAAAGGAGGCCAAGGGGGTTAAGTGACTTGGCCAGGGTCACAGAGCTAGAAAGTATCTGAAGCCAGATTTGATCTCAAGAAGTCTTCCTGACTCCAGACCTGGCACTTTATCCACTGCGCCACAGTTCAGAATTGCTAGTAGTGATTTTGACTACATTAATCAATCAACAGTCAATAATTCTATAAATTTCCTGGGTACCTACCACATGCCAGACACTGTGCTAGGTATTAGCCATTTTTTGGAAGCCATATTCAATCATCAGCTTCTCTAATTATTAGAATTATCTTAATTATCAGAATTAATATTAGGCAAGACACAACAAAAGGGAGTTGTATGCTGCCAAAGGTATTCACTAGTGTGATAGGGGAGATCTGGCCCAGAATTCAGGTCAAAATGGTATGCCAGAGATTTTCAGAGCCTCCGGGAAGAGATCTGGATTCACTCAAAAGAGTCTGGCCTGGCCTGGCCTTTCACATGAGAAAAGCTAAATGTTTAAAGAATGCATATTGCCCAGATCTCAACATATTCTTGGATAAACAATTGGTTGGGCTTGGAGTTGAGCAAGAGGAACAGCATTGAATCATAGATTTTAGATCTGTAAGGGATGCTAGAGGTCGAGACAAACTCCCTAATATTACAGGTGGGGAAACTGAGGCAGGTTTACTCACAAGCACATAACTAATAAGCATCTGAGGCAGGGTTTGAACTCGGGTCTTCCTGCCTCCAAACTCTGAACTACTACCCACCATGCCATTCTGACACCTAGGACAACAGACCAGATTGTTTTCAAGAAGCTGTCAAGGGGGCAGCTGGGTGGCTCAGTGGATTGAGAGTCAGGCCCAGAGATGGGAGGTCCTGGGTTCAAATATGACCTCAGACACTTCCTAGCTGTGTGACCCTGGGCAAGTCACAACCCCCATTGCTTAGCCCTGACCACTCTTCTGCCTTAGAACCAATACCCAGTATTAATTCTAAGATGGAAAGTGAGGGTTTAAAAAAAAAAAAAAAAAAGAAACTGTTGAGATCTTTTTCACTAACTCCAAGCTTCCCAAGAAAAAACAGACCCATTTTTTTACAATACTAAATTGGAAAAAAACAGAGATTTTGAGAAAGATTGAAGGCAAAAGGGAAAGGAAATGACAAAGGATAAGATCGATAGAGAGTGTCATAGAATGAACTTGGATAGACTTTGAGAAATAAGTGAGGATAGGAGGGCCTGGCGTGCGAGGGTCCATGCGGTCACAAAGAGTTGGACATGACTTAACAATAAATTTCCCAAGTATTCCTGTATGGCAGCAAGATATGGAACCACACTGTTGCCTCCAAAGAATTAGAAATGGGCATCACACAGAGGGCAATGCTAAGAGATGCATGACACAGCAGGATGTAAGATATAACCAAAAAGGAAATCTAAAGAATAAACACCAAGGAATGGCATGATCAGAAGAGAATGTAATGGGGCCGTTCCCCATCCACCCCTTACAGATCGTGAGCTGTTGTGCTCTGCTTGCTGTGGGAGGAAGCTTTGGGTGGCCAGCTCCCAGCCACGTATGAGTCATCTGATAAGAGTTTCCTAATTGATTGCTGAACCAGAGGGGCTGATGACACAGGGTGCCACCCCTGGTGGAAGAAGAGGAGGCTTCTGGCTGGCCTTCTTCTTGGATGTAACCTTCCAGTTGGTAAGATGTGATCTCAGCAAGAGATGAAGATTGGCCCTTCCTTACCCCAGGAGAATGATGGCAGGAGGGAACAGTTCCCACAGGGAATGGGGACTCCACTAGTTGGATCCTTACTTGCACTCCTGGATACCTTTACCTATCTTCTAGGTTTTTTTCCTTGGGAGGCAGCTAGATGGCACAGTGAATAAAGCTCTCAGCCTGGAGTCAAGAAGTCACGAGTTCAAATCTGGTCTCAGATGCTAGTTGTGTAGCCCCAGACAAGTCTCTTAACCCATGTAAGATTAAAATTAATAGCCAATAACTCCAAGTATTATATTTTATAAGATTTATTAATAGTCACTTGGAGTAGAGGAAATAAAAAGACAGAAATAAAGCTGAGTAAAGAGAAATTTGAGGGAGGAGAGAGGAGAGAGGAGAGAGAGAAGGAGAGAGAGAAGGAGAGAGAGAAGGAG
>NW_025383584.1:0-14226 GCF_016433145.1 Gracilinanus agilis
AGGAAAGCATATGTAAATGTAAATATATATATATATATAAATGTAAATATACATATATAAAATATATAATATATGAATATATAATAGGAATATATTATAATCAGTTGCTAAATCTTGTCACTTCTATTTCCATGTCTCTTACATATAGCTCCTCTCCATTCATATATCCATAAGGGAATTGAGGGGATTAGGATAGCAAATGATTAATTGTGGCAATTGAGTAAACCACACTGACACCATCTTAGGACTGAATTCTGGAACTAGCTCTGTTCCTGCTAGCTCTTTCTATTCAATTATGGGTCTAGTACACCTTCTGTTGTGTGAAAAAAATCTTATTGCATTGTTTGAACTTACCCTGCATGGCTGAGAAACTGGACCATTTCTATGTGATGTTTAGAGACTTAATTCAATCCAAAGGCTGATGCAAGCAGTTTCTCACAATTATACATCTCAAGCAATCCATAAGTCTTATCTTAAAACTGGTCCAGGACTGATAAATCACTTATTGTTTCCTTTGATTGCTTATGGACAATTTGGGGAATAGGATACCTCCTTTTCTGATTTCAGGCAATTGTACCAGTTTACTCTCCTCCTCTGAATTTGGAAAGTTCCTAATCTTTTCTCCAATCAAAAATAAGATTATCTACTATTGTATTGCTTCCTTTGAATTAATTGGCCTTATTTGATTGTTTTTAATGTGTAAAAGTCTGTCTCCCCCACCCCCCACGTTCAGGGTCCAGTCCTAAGCTAAGGAAGGGTACCCATTTATAGTACCCATTCCCATTATTTATTTATTTAATTGTTCATTTATTTTTTTATTATTTATAGTATCCATTTTGGGGGGGCAGTTGTCATGCATTGCTTAATAAATTGATATGGTGCAGGCCCTCATCACCTCTTACCAGTGATATACTATACTTACTATATTTTTTTAGTATATATAATAACATATTATTATAGCTTCTTATTTTGTCTTGCTTCCTCAAGTTTCTCCTCACTCCAACCCACCCTCTATACAACTGCCAATGTGATTTTCTTTAAAACAGGTTTGCCCAGGTTATTTCCCCCTGACATAAATTCCAATAGTTCTCTCTTGCCTTTAGGCAAAAAAAAATGTAAACTAGCCTGGCATTTAAATCTCTTTCAACTGGCCCTCTTTTGCCTATCCTATCTTCTTATATATTACCTCTCCCCTTTCCCACTCCTCCTCACCTATTTGCTGTTCTGCACACAAGAACTCCATCTCCTCTCTTTGTGTTTTTAGCCTAGAGCCTAGTTGTGTTCCATACCTGGAATTCCCTTCCTCCTCACTTCTGCTTGCTGAAATTCCTAGTTTCTTTCAGACTCAGCTCAGGCACCACCTTCTGTAAAAACTCATACCTAATGAAGTTGCATCTATGAAGTCAGAAGAAATATAAACAACCAAATTATTCCATACCATGTTAAAGACTAAGAAAACAAATAATAAGCATATTTGTGAACTAGTAATCTATTTATGTTTCTGTCAAGACTAATATTCATGTAATAACAATGAACTGGGAGATAAGAGATTTAGATTTTCATTCTAGTTTCATCTTGGCTTGTCAAATGGACAGATGTGTTATGGTGACAAGAACATTGGATTTGGGATCAGATAACAAAGGTCTCATTGTTGGCTCCTATTGATTGGGCATTTCAATTTGACTTTCTCTATTTTACTTTTATCATCTGAAAAATGAAGAGCTAATCAGGTAATATCTAAGCTCTAGATCTGTTGACTTCGGGAAACAATTAAATTCTTGGTTCTATCAGTTTTCCTAAAATGCTCATTATGTGCCAGGCACTGTCCTCACAATTGAAAACCATTCCTCAAACTTAGTCCCTGTTCTCATGGAGTTTACATTCTAATGAAGGAGATAATACAAATGTAAGTATCTAGGCGTCTACATGATATAGAGAGTTTATATTAAGGAAATATGAAAAGTTAAGGAATTAGCAGCTGGGGGAATCAGAAAAACCCTTCTGCAGATAGTAGGATTGAAGGAAACCAGGCAAGAAGTGGAGGTGAAGTGATGGTCAAAACAAAGGCACAGAGATGGTGGTGGACTGACATATTTGAGGAACTTTAAGTTGTCCAGTAGAGCTGGATTGCCATGAAAGAAAGTAATGTGTAAGAATGTTGGAAAGGTAAGAAAGGATCAAGTTAGGAAGAGCTTTAACTCCTCAAAGAGAAGCATGTATATTTGTTTCTGGAGGTGATCAGGAAGATGCCTCGAACAGGGTGTGGGACATAACACTATCAGACCTATACTTTGGGAAATTGTCCTGGCACCTGAGCAGAGAGTGTGAAGAGGAGTGTAGCAGAGAGACCAGTTAAAAACCCATCCCAATATTTCAGGCTAGGGGAGATGAGGTTTGAACTAGGGTATGGCTCTGTGAAGGGAGAGAAGGGACTTATACAAGAGATGAGCTCTGAGGTTTCTTCTAGAGCTCTGTAACTTCTTTCTGGAGCTCCAAAGTCTCTTCTGGAGCTCATCTAGAGATTTGGAGCCTCTTCTGGAGCCCTGGAGTTTCTTTCAGAGCTCTGAGGTCTCTTTTGGAGCTCTGAGACTTCTGGATGGCTTTCTACTTCCTAAATGACCTAGCCTGCCTAGAGTACAAGAGATGTTATGAAGGGGAAAATGGTAAGATTGGGTACATTGGGTGTAGTGAGAGTGAGGAGTCAATGATGACACTGAGGTTCAAAGCTTGAGTGACTAGGAGGCAGAAAGGAGTAATAATACTCATCTTAAGGAACTTGGGGAATTATTGTAGGATAAAATTACATAATGTCTATGAGAATGTTTTTGAAAAATACTCAGCATATGGTTTTAGGTAATTTATAAGAGTAAATTGTAGGAGCAGCTAGGTGATTCAGTGGATAGAGAGCCAAGCTTGGAGATGGGAGGTCCTGAGTTCAAAACTGACCTCAGATACTTCCTAGTTGTATGATTCTGGGCAAGTCATTTAACCCCAATTGCCTAGCTCTTAACACTCTTCTGTTTTGGAAGCAATACTTTGTATCAAATCTAAGACAGAAGGTAAGGGCTTAAAAAGCAAATTTACTTACCCTTCAAAAAGTCTTACATTGAAGACCTAGTTTGTGCCAATTTAAAAATATTCTATAATGGGACTTGAGACTCATAAGAGTTGCATTTGTTTCTTGTGTTACTAGTCAGGTAACTGAATAAATCATTTAACAACTTTAAAACTCAGTTTCCTCATGTATAAAATGGAATGATAATACAATTATTTCCCACCTCTCAGGTATGTGGTTTAAATAAGATAAGGAATATGAAAGTTCATTTTAACCATAAATTACTATGTATTCTAAAGGCAAAGAGGGTGGAATGCTTTGCTGATAAAACAGAGTTTGGTGAATTATTTTTGTTTATACTTGAAGCTGTATTAGCTAGGATATTAATATAGAAAAAGTGATATTGTGATAATCATAATTCTTTGAGAACAGGTCAATTGCTTATGAATTGAAAAGAGACTGATAGGTCTCTTATTATAGTAAGGAAGTGATGGTTACAATTCCCAGTGGTCTTCCCTTTTTTTTTCTTCATTGAATGTGCTCTAGGTGTGTGTCAGCCCTTGTGGACAGATTCAGGAAAGCAGAAAAGGTCTCTGTTTCCTCCTCAGGTATCTTCTCTGTCTGGGGTTAGCTTAGTACACTGACTCAGAGTCCTGGCACAGGAGAAGTCTGCAGTGAATAGAATCCTTCAGATTGAATAGATGATGAATACTTATTAAGCCCTGACTGAGGGCTTCTTGCCATCAGGTTGTGCCTGGCAGGGACTCACAGACATATAACTTTAAATAGATGCAAAAAGAATTTTAATTCAAATTCCATCTTCTTCCCTTTTTAGATGCACTGTAAAATTAGAATTCACTAATTATCTGGATTGTCTTGACATTAATTAAACAATTTATTAATGTGAAAAACAATGAATTGGCTTAATTTAAACACTGAAGAATTTTGGTGTTAATAAACTGATTTATTTAATATCAAAGGGTTAAGTAGGAATTACCAACTTCTTGAGTATATATCTGACCCCTGTCCATATACTGGTCTAATATGAAGCTGGAGAGTTAATGTAAACATCAGCAATGATTTGGATTTCCATCATTAATCATACATATTAGTGACTTTTAAGAAATAATTTTTGTAAAATAAATAGCTAATATAGTCTTTACAAAAGTATAATCACTTTTTTATGGGTGCTACATATATTTCTCTTTATAAAGATCTATCTTCATGAATCCATTCTTATTATAAACTGAATTAAAGTGATGACTTTAAGGAAATTCTAAAAACTCAACATTTTCAATGTTAAATTTTTATTCTGGTAATAATTGTGTCCCATAGCACCCTTGTTATCATCCTTTTAAATTCAGCCTTGGATTGGCCTATTTAAATAATCTTGTATTCATTTGATTCCTGGGGTGTCTACAAGTTCTTTTCATCTCTTTTGAAAAAATTCACTTAGCTCCTCATCTCCACAAAATTAATAGGATTATTCTTTGTACTAGAACCATTGAGAAAAAGTGGTTTTATTTATAAATATGTTCAGTGAAATGATCCTGGACTAGAAAAACTACAATAACAACTCAGGGACAAGGCCTTGTCTTTATGTATTAGACCAAAGCCAAGAAGTAAGACCAAATAACTAGCTCATGCAAACTTAGACTGTATTTTAAAATTTTATTTTATTGGAATCTTTTGTTTTTATGTCACCCAAGTTTTTCTGAGTCTGTTACCTCTATTTCTTCCCAAAGGATCATCCCATATTATGAAGCAGACACATAACTCCCCCCCCCCAATCTTACCTTTCGGCTTAGAATCAATACTAAGTATTGGTTCCAAGGTAGAATAGTGTAAGGGCTAGGTGATTGGAGTTAAATGGCTTGTCCAGGGTCACAAGCTAGGAAGTATCCATGGCCAGAGTTTACCTGGACCTTCACACCTGGTTCTCTATCCACTAAATCACCTACCTGTCCCAGAACAGAATATTGTTGGATGAAAAAAAAAGTTTTTAAAAATGAACAAAACCAACGGATAGGATTATCAATGGTTACAAAATACAGTCATCCCTTGTTATATTGTGGTTCACTTATTGTGGCTTCACTGAATCATGGTTTTTAAGAAAAATATCTCTTACTATAATTGTGGAGTTTTCACTATATCATGGGATTTTGTAGATGAACACTATACCGTACACAATAGAAATGCAATACTGCCACCACCTCTTGTGCAAGTTTGCACCACAGTGCTGTTCTGTATCCTGGGTGCTGATTGGCTCAGTGACTGTAGCATCAGCTGTTTGCTCTCCCACACTGTGCCCATACATTCAGTATCTCTCCTTGTTCACTTCACATCGATGGCTGCACGTAGTGTTGCTCTGCGGTGT
The DNA here is from genome assembly GCF_016433145.1 of Gracilinanus agilis. NCBI lineage: Eukaryota > Metazoa > Chordata > Mammalia > Didelphimorphia > Didelphidae > Gracilinanus > Gracilinanus agilis. The sequence goes on from NW_025383584.1 coordinate 5,433, forward strand.
TGTGTTGAAGTTTTTGTAAAAGTTTGAATTTATTTCCCTTTACCCTACACCCTATGCCACCCAAACGTTCTGCACCTTTGAAGGCTTCTGGCAGTGAACCCAAGTACCAGAGGTAGATGCTTACCATCAAAGAAAAGAGGGAACCTCTTGACATGTTAAGGGAAGACAAAGCTACATGGCTGTAGGCTGCCATTATGGAATAAACAGATCTATTGTTCGCTACATAAAGATGAGAAGAACATTATGTCTATGGCAACAATGACTTTAACAAGACTACAAAGAGGGTGATCACTTCCTGCAATAAGGCCATTGTGAGGATGAGCCTGCCCTGGCCCTGTGGATAAATGACTGCAGGAAGAGGAATATCTCACTGGATGAAGGCCAAGAAACTTGACCATAGTTTTGTGGAAAGCACAGATGTTCATAACGGTGACGAAGATAAAGACCAGGATGATGAAACAGAAGCAAGACCGTGGAGTGCTTCTCCCACCAGACCAATCCCATTCAGTGCTAGCAAGGGCTGGTTTGACACATTTCAGAAACACTTTGGACTCAAGAACCTTTCTCTGCATGGAGAAGTTGTCTCTGTGGATAAAGCCAGGGCCAAGGAGCACATGAATGACATGTTCAAATCGATCATCAAGGAAGAGGGTGATATGCCTGAACAAGTTTTTAATATGAGATGAGTTTATTTTGGAAACGGGTGCCGTCTCATGCTTTTATTATGAAGGAAAAAGCCAAAGTCCCTGGTTTTAGGGTCCAAAAAGATCGTGTAACTGATTATGTGTGAGAATGCTGCAGACTTTATGATAAAGCCAGGGCTTATTTATAAGTCAAAAAAACAAACACAAGGGTCCTAAGAAAGAAACTATGTTCATCACTCAGAGGAAGAGATCGGTTACACCTACATCTTTAGAGGAAATAGAAGTTACAACCTGATGAAGTGGTGCCTTCAGAAGAGCTGTAATGCTCTTCTTGGCTGTGCAGTACATTTACCTCACCATCACCATCTTCCTTGCCATCAGGACTACTTCACAGCTACATAATTCATGATCTTCACCATTCAAGTTCTGGTATAGTACTTCACTGGTGTACTCATATAGAATTTTATATATTGTTAAAATTATGTAGGTTTAAGAGTGTAGAAAGTGTTTAAAAACATGAAGGGTTTATAAGAGTGTGGGAAAGATTAATAAGCGTGTGGAAAAGGTTTATAGGAGAGTGGGAAGGGTTTATAATGGCTTAAAATAGATATAAATAATAAAATACATATAACGCTACTACCTCACAGATTTTCACCTATTATGGGGGTCTCTGGAACATAACTCCCACAATAGATGGGGGATCACTGTATAATAGATACTCCAATGGACACACAGTCTGAAAGTATATGCAATGTTCTATACCCAAGAATCTCCCACCTCTGCAAAGGAAGTAAAAGTGGGGATATGTGTCTTCTCAGAGCCAGGCTTCTTTGTAATTCAACAAAATTCGTTTTCAATGGTTTTGTGGTTTTATCCATTTACATGATTGTTCATATTGCTTTCTTGGCTTTGCTTACTTCATTCCACACCAGTTCATTTAAGTTTTCTATGCTTCTTTGAATTAATCATATTCATTGTTTCTCACAGTATAGTATATTCATGTACTATCATTTGTTTTGCCATTTTCCTTATTGATGGACATTCACTCTTTTTCTAGTCCTTTACTACCACAAAAATGTTCCTTTTATTTATTTTAACAAATTTATTTATTTTAACAAAGTAAGTATTTTGTTATATATGGATGGGAACATATACTAATGAACTCTACATCAAAGGGTATGGATATTTTAAGCATTTCATTTGCATAATCCCAAATGATTATGCTGATTCACAGTTCTACCAACAATGCACTAATGTGCCTGTCTTCACATATCCCCACCAGCACTGACTATTTCATTTTTTCCTCTTTGCCAATTTTCTGGGTACATAGTGAAACCTTGGGACTGTTTTGATTTTTAAAATTTTTTTTAATATAAGTGACATCTCTTTTTCACATGGTTGTTGATAGTTTTCAGTTCTCCTTTTGAGAACTGTTTGTGGATATTCTTTTGCCACTCATCTATTAGGGAATGACTTTTGTAATAAAAGTATGTGTGTATATCTGTATATCTGTATATCTATATATCTGTGCCATCTATATATCTTGGAGACCAAATTATTTCCTGTGGAATTTGATACTAAATATTTCCCCATTCCATTGCTTCCTTTCTTGTCCTAGTTGCATTAAATTTCTTTGTGCAGAACTTTTCAATTCCAGATAATCAAAATTATATGCTTTATCTTTTTGCAATTGTCTATATCCTTTGTTTGGGTAATATTATATTTTCTACTCAGGCAGCTAGGTAAAGCAGGGAATAGAGCACTAGGCCTAGAGTCAGGAAGACCTGAGTTTGAATCTGGTCCCAGATATTTATTAACTGTTTGACTCTGGGCAAATATCTTGACCCTGTTTGCCTCAGTTTCCTCATCTATAAAACCAGCTGGAGAAGGAAATGGAAAGTCACTTTAGTATCTTTGCCAAGAAAAGCCTAAATAGGCTAATAGAGTCAAACATGACTGAAAAGACTAAACAACAACAAATATTTCATACTTATAGCTGTGAAAGGCATATGATTTGCTTCTCTTTGAATTTTGTATTGTGATTATCAATTTTTAATTTATTATGGGCTATAGCATAAGATTTTGATCTTTTCATCCTCTAAACTTCAGTTGATCTGGCATTCATATATTGCCATATGTAAACTCTCTTGGGTATTTTTGCTTGAATTCTATCTCCCACTTTTATGCATTTGCACAGGCAGCCCCTATCTCTAGAGCGCAGTCCTTTCTCACCTGTTTCTTGTCGTTCTTCGCTAGGCTCAATTTGGATGCCTATTCCCCATCAAGTCTTCTTTTTCCTTTTAGTTCTTGCCCTCCTCAAATCATCCTCATATGCCATTACCTACAATAGAAACTTATCTCCCTCCAAAAAGTCCTTCCATACCTCCTCCTTAGGCTCCGGAGGCCAGAGGATGGAGGAGAAAGCAAGAGAGGAAGACAGCCTCCACTCCAGCAGGTGCTCCCTCGCGCTGGGCTCCACTACCGCAGCCGTCTCCAAGGCTCCCCCCACCGGCCTTGCCGTCGCCATCGTCATGTTCCTATGCCTCCGGGAAGTGCTGCAGCTGTTCCGGGCTGGGGCGGCCTCGCCCTCGGCCACCAACGCCCCAGTCTTGGCCTCAGTCACCGCTGCCAGGGTGGACCCTGCCGCCTCCGCTCTGCTCCTGCGGGCGTGGAGCCAGCTCGCAGCCTCGTCACCCGCTCCCCGACGCTACTTTAGCGAGGCGGCCGGATCCCGGGAGGACAATCCCAACTTCTTCAAGATGGTGGAGGGCTTCTTTGACCGCGGTGCCAGCATCATGGAGGACAAGTTGGTGGAGGACCTGAAGACACGGGAGAGCGAAGATCAGAAGCGCAACCGGGTTCGAGGCATCCTGCGCATCATCAAACCCTGCAACCATGTGCTGAGCGTTACCTTCCCCATCAAGAGGGACGATGGCTCCTGGGAGGTGATAGAAGGCTACCGGGCGCAGCACAGCCAGCACCGCACCCCCTGCAAGGGAGGTATCCGTTACAGTACAGATATTTGCGTGGATGAAATAAAAGCTCTGGCATCTCTGATGACTTACAAATGTGCTGTGGTTGATGTGCCATTTGGAGGAGCCAAAGCTGGTGTTAAAATCAATCCCAGGCATTATACAGACAATGAGTTGGAAAAGATTACAAGAAGGTTTACCATAGAGCTAGCAAAAAAAGGCTTTATTGGACCTAGTATTGATGTCCCTGCTCCTGATATGAGCACAGGGGAAAGAGAGATGTCTTGGATCGCAGATACCTATGCCAGTACCATTGGGCTCTACGATATTAATGCATATGCCTGTGTCACCGGGAAACCCATTAGTCAAGGTGGTATCCATGGGCGTATCTCTGCCACTGGTCGAGGTATCTTCCATGGAATTGAAAACTTCATCAATGAGGCTTCTTACATAGACCTTTTGGGAATGACTCCAGGATTTGGAGATAAAACATTTGTTATTCAGGGATTTGGTAATGTTGGCTTTCACTCAATGAGATGTTTACATCGTTTTGGTGCTAAATGTGTTGGTGTTGGTGAAGTCGATGGCAGCATCTGGAATTCAGATGGCATTGACCCGAAGGATCTAGAGGATTACAAATTGCAACATGGGACAATTGTTGGTTTCCCCAAGGCAAAGCCCTATGAAGGAAATATTTTGGAAGCAGATTGTGACATACTTATCCCTGCTGCTGGTGAGAAACAGTTGACGAAGTTCAATGCTTCCAGAATCAAAGCAAAGATCATTGCAGAAGGTGCCAACGGACCCACAACCCCAGAGGCTGACAAGATTTTCCTGGAAAAGAATATTCTGGTTTTGCCTGATCTCTACTTGAATGCTGGAGGTGTGACAGTGTCTTACTTTGAATGGCTGAAAAATCTCAACCATGTCAGCTTTGGCCGGCTGACATTCAAATATGAAAGGGAATCTAACTACCACCTGCTCATGTCTGTTCAAGAAAGTTTAGAAAGAATGTTTGGCAAGCATGGTGGTGCTATCCCAGTTGTACCTACAGCGGAATTCCAGGACAGGATATCAGGAGCATCGGAGAAGGACATCGTACACTCTGGGTTAGCTTATACTATGGAGCGTTCTGCCCGGCAAATTATGCGCACTGCAATGAAGTATAACCTGGGGCTGGACTTAAGAACTGCTGCCTATGTCAATGCAATCGAGAAAATCTTCAAAGTGTATAATGAAGCTGGGGTGACCTTCACCTAGCCAGTGGTCCTTGCTGGTCAGCAGAGGCATCCTTTCTTCACTACTCCCTCTTCCATTCCCTCTTCCAGCCTATCACAAGTTTAAATGTAACCACAGAAATACCTTTTTCCTCATGGCTTACTCTAGTAGATGCTTCCCAAACAGTTTCAGTCCAAATTAGTCTTTAATCAAAAAAACAAAGAAAAAACTCAGACAAGGCATGTGCAGATTCCTGGGTCTAACAGTAACTAGTTTGCACACTCCAGGGTCAAGTGGGGTATTTTGCTGCTCAGGATGTTGCCTCCTCCTTCTGGGTAAGAAGCCTTGCTCCTGAAGCTGCCTCCTCATGTCACACTGCATTGGCTGGGCATCCAGTGACCAGGGTTATGGGTCAGCTCCCTCCCTCTCCTAGGCTTTTTGCAGTTTGGGTGAATGCTAGAATTTGCTTTGAGACTTTGAAGATGGCCTTCTTACCACTAGTGTTTTGTCACTGTCCTAAGATAGAATGGCTGTCCTGCAGGGATTTAGATTGTTACTTTACATAAGCAAAATTGCTCCATGTGACCTGTTGCAGAATTATAGACTGTTTTCTCTTTAATCAACTTTTTCCTCCCTTCTTAAGAGAAAAAAAAATCCATGCTGTTATAATAGAATTGCTTTTAATCATTTATCAAACCCGATCTTAACTCAAGTAGTGAGATGCCTGTAAATGTGAATGAAAGAAGCTAGTATTTTTATAACCTGAAAAGAATTGTATCATTTATAGTTTATCACCTGTGTATAGTTTTCCAGCAAAAATTAAAATCTAGTTCCTAAGAATAAAGAATTTTCATCTTTATAACTAAAAAAAAGAAACACCTCCTTGAAAGCTGAAAATACTTTCATGATTTGTTTTCTTTGTCCTTATTTTCAGAAAAATGCCTTGTATTAAGTACTCTGTATTAAGTACTTGTATTAAGTGCTATGTATTTAATAAATGTTAAATTGAACTAATCTGAATTATGTTATTGGCCATTTTTCCATGTGAATATATTAAATCTTTCTTAATAGATCAGAAGTCCCCCATAGGTAGGCACTGTATTTTATACTTTTTTTGTATAATGCTTCATAATATTTAGTACAGTGCTTTTTCTATGATAGACAAGTGAGATGTCAATGCCACATAACCAATTCAAGACTGTGAACACATGAAAATAGTATAAATAAAACTAAAACATTGATCACATATGTATTTGTTCATAAGCAACACGTATGTGCATATATGCATACTTTAATATACATCCATACATAAGTGTACATACACATAAGCAGCACACATGCCTGGGATACTAAGAGCTTAATGATCACATAGCTATTATGTGTCAAAGGTGGGACTTGAATTCATACTTTCTGATTTCAAGGTCAACCTCCCAGCTATTAAACTCATCTGTCTCTGTGTTAATAATATGCATAGTTGTTATTCTGTATCAGCTACAAATGATTAAGTATTTCTCATAAATGACTATAATTAGTGTTAATTTTACTCAGCAAAATTAAGCTTTTAGTTTTTTTCTACTCTCTTTGTTAGTTCAATGATAGCCATAAACAGCAATTTCCCCTGATACCACATTCAAGTGGAGATCTAATCAGGAAAACTGAAACATAAATTCATGAAAAGAATCTAGCTAGCTCTCTAAAAGCCAGGGCTTTCTTTAGCCTCTCTTCTATCCATTCAGGTCACCCAGTACTTCTCAGATGGAGTACCTTTAAAATTTCCTGTTCATGTCTCAGAGGGTTTGCCTTTGTCACTAGAGTTGTATCTACTCAGAGGCCCTACCCTGTCCAATATCATTATTTTTTTCTTGAATTGATTTAGTGTATATTTATGAGTCTGTATATGTTGTCTCTTGCCTGAACATAATGTCACCCAATACTAGCTTATTTTCATCTCTCAGAGAATGAGGTGCCAGTATAGGGATAAAAAGATACAGAAAGAATAGCTTGGGGACCCAAAGACATTCTTCATAATTTTGTCTAGGATGACTTCATTTGCATGCAAGTTTTAAAGCAAATATGCTAGGAGAAATAAAAGTAATGGACAGTATTTTCGCCTTTCATAATAAATAACTCTGACCCACTCTAGTACACCATTGCAGGATATATTCAATAAGTATGATTGGTAGTAAACTATGAGTACTGGAGTAAAAAAATAAGATGCTGGGAGAGACTCTTCTGGGTAAAGATCTTACTTTATTGTGACAGAGAAATCACCTGGCCAGAGGTCTGTAGGTTTCCCTCCAGTTCAAAACCCTTGATCCTGTCTTGCAAAATATATATATGAGATTATAGTTTTCTGTCTGTCCCCAACACCCCCACTCCCTACACACAAGAACTCCAAGAGTTTCGGAGACCATTTCTGGAGCTCCAAGGTTTCTTCTAGAGCCCCACAACTTCTTTCTGGAGCTCCAAAGTCTCTTCTGGAGCTCATCTAGAGCTTTGGAGCCTCTTCTGGAGCCCCGGAGTTTCTTTCAGAGCTCTGAGGTCTCTTTTGGAGCTCTGAGACTTCTGGGTGACCTTCTACTTCCTGTATGAGCTAGTTTGCCCAGAATACATCATCGAATGAATTGACACACTTAGGACTAACATAGTAACTTTCTTATGACGTATATGATAATACACTTAAATTTATTCTAAGAGTACACATACTTTAAATTATAACTCGGGTATTATCCTGAGACTACATTCTTAATCTGGTTACATACACAGTCTTTTGCCTGGAATGAAATTCTTGCTTTAAATCACACTGTTATCGGCTCAGGGGGAGGGGGAGACGGATGTCGGGGGATAAAGGGGAAAGTAAGAGCATGAATCATGTAACCATGTTAACTTTTCTAAAAAATAAATATTATTAAATGTTAAAAAAATAAATCACACTGTTACATTTTTTTTTTTGATTCTAAAAATCCACACTCCAAGCATGGTTTAAACTACTCATGACTGACTTTCTGGTTACTTTGCTTACTTGACTAAACCAAGGGGCAAGCTAGATACCATGGTGGATTGTGAGCTACCCTTAAAGCTGGGAGCACTTGGGTTTAAATCTGGTCTCAGACACTTCCGAATTGTGTAATCTTGGGCAAATGACTTAACTTTGGTTGTCTAGCCCTTGCTGCTCTTCTGTTTTAGAATTGAAACCAAGACGGAAGGTTTTGGTCTAGATCTCTTGCAGATTATATCTGGAATTTATTCTTATACAGAAATTGAGTTTTTGTTGCTTGGATAAAGCTATGCAATCTTCTGCTTAAATATTGTTGGAGTATCCCAATTGCCTGCTAAGACTGGTTCAAACTCTTGTTTTCAGAGCCCTCCACAATTTGAAATCATCTGACCTCAACCTTATTCCACTTCCCACTTTATATTTGATATTCCAGCCAAACTGTAAAGTATTTTATTCCCTGAATGCTTTCTGTTTCCCACCTCTATGCTTTTATTTACAATGTTCCCTAGATTTAAAATCTTTACCTTTCCCATTTTCACCTTTTGAATTCTCACAAATTCATAAAGTCCAGATCAAATGTCACCTTCTCCCTTGATGCTTTTCCAGTTTCCTCCAAGATAGTAAGATCCTCTTCCTCCTTCAGCCTCACAAAGTTCATGAAATTTAGAGCATTAAGTATGGTAAGTTATATTCTATTATATTTCTAAACTAGCTATATCATCATCATCATCATCAACAACAACAACAACAACAACAAAAATGACAATATCAACAAGCATTTATTAAGCACTTAATATATGCTAGATGCTGTGTGAAATCCTGAGGAAAAAGGCAAAAGCATTATTCCTTTTATAAAGAGACTCATATTCTAATGGAGGATATAACATGTAAACACCATACAAATATAATATAATAAATATAAGATGATATATACACATACCTCTCTCTCTATTATATATATA
>NW_025383585.1:0-5781 GCF_016433145.1 Gracilinanus agilis
GAAGAAAGGAAGGAAGGAAGAAAGGAAGGAAGGAAGGAAGGAAGAAGGAAAAAAGAAAGAAAAAAGAAAGGAAGGAAGGAAGAAAGAAGGAAAAAAGAAAGAAAAAAGAAAGGAAGGAAGAAAGAAGGAAGGAAGGAAGAAATGAATTAATGATGAAGCAGAGGTTCTTAACCTATGAATTGCTTTTTTTTTAATTGTTATAACTGAATGTAAATATAATTGGTTTCCTTTTAAACCTTGTATAGTCTATTTTTAGGCATTTAAAAACTTAAAAGACCATAAAGTTCCCCAGACTGCCAAAGGAGGTCCATGCCATGCAAAAAGAGAAGAACTTTTGGTCTAAGGGAATCTGGGGAGTTGTGCAGGGTGACAGTGCTAGATTCCAGTGCAAATCCCACCTCTGACACTTACTACCTTGGGTAACCTTGGACAGGTCATTCATCTCTCTGAGCCTCCTTTTCTGATTCTGTCAAATAAGTATAATACCTGTTAACACCTACCTCTGAGGATTGTTGAAAGGCTCAAAGGAAATAATATATGCAAAGATCTTTGCAAACTTTCATGTATTATTCACTCTGTAAATGTCAGTTATAAGGCCTCTTTATCACTTGACTGATGAGAATATAAAGCAAATCCAGTGGAGTTTTAGAGCTTTATAGTTACACAGAATTACAGATTTAGAACTGGAAGTCTCCTTAGAGATTATCTTATACAACATCTTCATTTTACAGACAGAATAAACTGAGGTCTAGAAAGGTTATGTAATATGAAGAAGAGCTAGAAGGCAGCTGGGCGGCTCAGTGGATTGAGAGCCAGGCCTAGAGATGGGAGGTCCTGGATTCAAATCTGTACTCAGATACTTCCCAGCTGTATGTCCCTGGGCAAGTCCCTTAACCCCCATTGCCTAACCCTCACCACTCTTCTGCCTTGAAGCCAAAACACAGTTTTGATTCTAAGATGGAAGATAAGGTTAAAAAAAAAAAGAAATAGGGCCACAATAGACACAAGGATCCCTGCATTGACTTGTTAAACCATGGAAAACCACATGTTACTAATATCTATGTGCTATTATATTTTTTAATAATTTGGTTAAATCTTTCCTGATTCTCTTTTGATCTGGTTCAGGTTACATTGGGGAGTGTCGAGGGTCTCTCTTGGTTAGGGAGGGGCTGCAGGGTACCCACTGGACCCTTTAGATGGGCTTGACTCATCTCAGGAACCAGCTTTTTCTCTGTAAGGTAAATCACTAAAATATGTCCTGAGGATGAAAAAATACATGGAAAATTCTGAGGTGACCGAAAGCAGAGCTAGTGATGTTATTTTAAAAAATAAGCCTGTCCTTGGGGCAGTGTGGCCTGCCAGCCTGCCCTGGGCCTTGCAGGGAAGAGTGGAGAAAGGGGTGTGTGTGTGTGTGTTCCCAAATTTGAAGGAGTGAACTTTCACACACCTGGCAGAAAAATGAATGATCATCCAAGGGGAATCAGGACTCCACCCCCTCTTCTGGCTCCTTTCCCATTCTGGGCAGCTGAGGGGGAAGGGAATAATTCATCCAAAGGGCATTACTTTATTTGGGTTAGCAACTCTTTTAAAAAAGGAAGGAGTTTCCCCCCCTTAGATTTACAACTGGAAGGGACCTTTGAAGTCATCTAAAATAATATTTTCCCTTTCATTCCTTAAAAAAAGGGGAGGAGGGGGCAGCTGGGTAGCTCAGTGGATTGAGAACCAGGCCTAGAGACGGGAGGTACTAGGTTCAAACCTGGCCTCAGACACTTCCTAGCTGTGTGACCCTGGACAAGTCACTTAACCCCCATTGCCCACCCTTACCACTCTTCTGCCTTGGAACCAATACATAATATTGATTCCAAGATGGAAGGTGTAAGGGTTTAAAAAAAAAGGGGGGGGGGAACAAATGAGACAAAATAACCACAATTCCATAAATGCCCCAAACCCCCAAAGCAGAATCTCACCTTCCATCATTCCAGTCCAGCCCCCGTCTCCTCTACCTTACAGGGCTGGCTGAAAGATTAGGATCCTGGGATGTGTGGGTACCAAAGAATGGAGAGGAGAAGAAGGGACAGAGGGGAAAGAAAGGGAGCCAGCTGGCTGGCAGGTGACCCTTCAGAATGGAGTGGAGGTGGCCCTCTCTTCATCAAATCAGGTTCCTGCCTTTCTCCACCCAACCCATCTTCTTGGGGTGCCCTCTCCATTTCAATTCATCATACTTAGAAAGTCCAGCCCTCTACTCTGCTTCCCTATCTTTATCTCCTTCCATATGAGGACACCAATTCCATATTCCAAAGCATCCTAGATCCTCCAGAAAGATGAGTGACCCAGGAGGAAAGGATGGTGTACACCTGTATAGACTTGGGGATAGGCTGGGCAGCTAGGAAAGAAGGAGAAAACTTTATTTTCACATCTACATGGGTTCTGAGGGGCCTTCCCCAAGACTCCTGGGTGGTAGGTAGGGAAGGCTCTCAGTGGAGTTCTCTAGCTTCATACTTTTGGTCGATATTCAATTGTTCAGACGTGCCTGACTACCTATGACTCCATTTGGGGTTTTCTTGGCAAAGATACTAGAGTGGTTTGCCATTTCCCTCTCCAGTTCATTTTATAGATGAGGAAACTGAGGCAAACAGGGTGAAATATCTGTCCAGGGTCATAGAGTGCTGGGTGTGGAGTCAAGAAGACTTCCCTCTTCCAGAGTTCAAATCTGACCTCAGATACTTGCTAGCTGTGTGTTCCTGGGCAAGTCACTTAACCCTATTTGCCTTGGTTTTCTCATCAGGAAAATGAGCTGGAAAAGGAAATGGCAAAGCACTCTAGTGTCTTTATCTGTAGAATGGCACATGGAATCATAAAGTGTCAGGCACAACTGAACAACTGTAATAACTAAGTGTAAGCCAGGATGTTAGATGTTGGGGATACAGAGATGAAATAAAGAAAACAGTAGGGACTTTGGGGCCCTGATATATGTCTTTACAAATCTTTTGGCCACCTGCATGCATTCATTGTATTATAAAGTCTCTCTTATAAATTGGATTACATACATCTAATTTAAATCCCTTGACCAATGACATTTCCAAAAACAAGACTATTCGAGCAGCTAAAAAAATGAAGAAAGGGGACAAGCCATGAACATTCTCTTGGACATTTCTCTCTTTGCTTGGATGGGAGTAACTTGCAGTTTTTTGGAAGTAGGAGAACCAAAAGGCATTGATTTTCCTACTTCTTTGGTACCCTGGACTTGTTTGTCTGAGTGGTAAAGCCAGAGTTTGGGGAAAGCCCTGTTTGTTCCAGTGGTGGTAATGGACTTGTCTGGTGCTTAAAAGTCTAGATCAGTGGTTCCCAACCTTTTTTGGCCTACTGCCCCCTTTCCAGAAAAAAACATTACTTAGCCCCCTGGAAATTAATTTTTTAAAAATTTCAATAGCAATTAATAGGAAAGATAAATGCACCTGTGGCCATCACCACTTCCCTGGATCACTGCAGCACCCACCAGGGGGCGGTGGCACCCACTTTGGGAATCACTAGTTTAGAGGGAGCTAGATAGGAATCATCTCCTGTGAGCTTATTACAACAGTGCCCAAGAACACATAGATGTTAGAGACCAGAAGCCAGGCAAGAAAGAGGTGATGAGGGTCTGAACCGATGAGGTGAGGTAGGTATTTTTATCCTCGTTTTTCAGAATAGAAAACGGAGGTTCTGGGGAATTTGGTGACTTGTCCATGACCACAGGGCTGGTGGTACTAGAGGTGAGAACTGAATGTAGCTCCTTGTGACTCCAGGTTCACCCTGTTGGGTCTTCTACCCAAGGCCCTTTTTGGACAGAATGGGACAGGCATTCAAAGAATCAGGATGACTGGAGATATTTCTCAATTTAGGATTTTTTTAAAAACCCTGGCTGCCTTCACCATTTGACCCCTGGCTGCTTGTTTCACTATCTCCACACCTTTTTAAAATACCAGATGAACCGGCTCTTAGTTGCCTGAGGTTCTAGGACAAAGAGTATTCCACATGAGGGCCCATTTAGAGACAGGGCTACTTATATAACTAGGATGTAACTCAACTCAGCAAATATTTATTAAGTGCCCAGTCTTTGCAAGGTGCTGGTCAGATTTCACAGTGCCTACCCTCAAAGGGCATACAGTCTACAAGGAAGAAATAGGATGTGAACAGAGATAAATAGAACAAAGGGTAGCAGGTGATGGGGACAAAGGAGGGAGCCAGGAAAAAGTGTACTTCTAGTTCTTGAGGATGGGGAGAAAACTTTTCAGTGGTGGGTGGGGGTGGTAGTCTACAGGAGCAAAAGCTTAATAGAGGCCCTGATACCTAAGCTGGTCCTTGTGGGAGCTTTCCATAGGAAAGTAAGCAAAGGGGAACATCAGGCAGGGAGACATATATTTGCTAGGTAGGAGATGCAGTAAATAGAAAAGCCCTGGGCTTAGAGTCAGGGAGGCCCGAGTTCAAATCTAGCTCTCAGATATGTGACCTTGGGCTATTTGGAAGCCGTCTGCCTGGTTTCCTCAACTGTAAAATGGGGATAATAACAGACCCTACGTCCCAGGATTGTTGTGAGGATCTAATGACATAATATCTGTAGAGGGTTTAGCACAGTTCCAAGTATATATAGTAGGTGCTTAATAAATGTTTATGGATTATTCACTAACTAGTAAGCACTCAATGTTTGCTGCTGAGAGAGGATGATAATAACTGACATTTATAGTGCTAATTTTCGGAGTTACAGGGAATCTTACACATATGATCTCATTCGAGCTTCACATTACCCTTATAAAGTTGGTGCTGAAGGCATCATTGTGCTATCCATACCCATTTTACAGATGAGCAAACTGGCTGAGCGAGGTTAAGGGAGTTGCGAGGCTTCGCTAGACTTGTCAGAAGCCCGAAGGTCCGCTCCTGCCTCAGACACTCGTGTAGCCACGTCACTCCACCTCTCAATGCCTCGACTCCTCATCTGTCAAATGGACACTGTCTGCGGAGCCGCAACCTCACTCTCTTACCGGGTGACTCCCAAAGTTTGCCCCCAGGCAGGAGGGAGATGGGAGGGAGCACCAATGGACTACAGATCCCAGCGGGCTGAGCGGCCCACCGGGCTTCCTTTGGAGCGGGCTAGGCAGGGGGAACCCGGCGTGATCTCGCCAGGATGGAGGAGAAGACCATGCCCCCACCGGGGTGTGAAGAGGGAGGGAAAAGAAGGGGGCGGGGCAGGACCTGCGCCCTGGGGAGTTGGGGAGGGAGAAAGGACAGAGAAGGTGAAGTATAGAGGGGCGGGACCTGCTACCTGGACTGACGACGGAGGGATGAAGGAAACCCGCAAAGGAAAGAGAAATAACCAAGCAAAGGGGTGTGGGGGCGGGGTCTGCACCGGCAGACACTGGGAGGAGTGTCTGGAGTGACTTGCAATTGGTGGAAGCTGTAAGGAGGGGGCGGGGCTACGTATTAGTGAAGATGGGTTAGATGGGGGCGGGGCTTAGTCTTCAGCCGGGGAAGGAGGGAAAGGGAAAAGCGAACAAGGGAAGAGGCTTACTACTGTAAGAGTAGAGTGAAAGAAGGAGAGGCGGGTGGGGAAACATAGAGGGGGCAAAGCTTACTGGAGAAGGGAAGGGAGAAGGGACTACAGAGGGGCGGGGCTTACTTTTTAGTAGCCATAGGGAGGGAGGAGATTGACTGATTGACTGACTGGGAAGGCGGGGCTGACTCTCTGAAGGAACTGGGAGGAAAAGAGAGGAGGGGAGAAAGGGGGCGGAGCTTGCTCCTGGGAAG
>NW_025383586.1:0-5960 GCF_016433145.1 Gracilinanus agilis
AAAAAAAAATCCTGAAGCCTGAGATAACATATATTAACACAATAGAAAGTCCTGGACTCCAGGGGGAAAAAAGCTAATAATTAAATCCATTGGCCTGGCCACTCAAATTAAAGATGAAAAAATAAATATGAGTAAACAAAGAAGAAAGAACCAACTATTGATAGCTCTCATGAGGACATATCATATTTTAACTCCACCTTGGAGGACACTGAAATAAAAATATCTAATTCCAAAACTGCAAAGAAATATAATAAATAGTGAAAAGCTCCAAAAATGCTTTTGGAAGAGTTCTAAAAAGACATAAAAACCAAAGGAGATAGATAGAGGAAAAATGAATGAAAAATAAAAGCAACACAAAAAAAATCAAGAAATATCATAAAAGAAAAATCATCCATATTGCAAAATAAATCCAGAAACTGATTGAAGAAAATTATATAATAAGAATTAGAATTGGACATGGAAAAACAAATGATTTCTTAAGATAAGAAATAATAAAGCAAAATAAAAAAGTGAAATAATAGAAGAGAATATGAAATATGTTATAACAGAAACAACTGACCTGGAAAATATATCAAGGAAGGAAAACATTAGTATATTTGGACTCCTGGAAAGACATGATTTTTTAAAAAGAGTTTAGATTTCATATTCCAAAAAATTATCAAGGAAAACTTTACAGAAAGTTTAGAAACACAGGGCAATAGAAATTAGAAGAATCTACTTATCAACATATCAAATAGAACCAAAGATGAAAATGCACAGGAATGTCATTTCTAAGTTCATAAACTCCAGGTGAAAGTAGGAAAAAGTAATACAAGCAACAAGAAAAAATAAGTCAAAGTCTGTGGAGCTACAGTCAGAATAACACAAGACAGAGCAGTCACAATATTAAAGAATGCATTATATGGAACTCAGAATTTCACAGAGTAAAAGAAGTGGGCTTACAACCAAGAATAACATATACATCAAAGATAAGCATAATTATAAAAGGAAAAATGGACATTTAATAAACCAGAAGAGTTTCAACTATTCCTGGAGAAAAATCCAGAACTCTGCAGAAAATGTTAGCTATAAGAAATAAAGTATTGAAAGACTAATCATAAGCATCAAAAAAAATTCAAATTGATTGATTCTGGTAAGGGAAAATGTAATTTAAGATCCCTGGTAATGTCACCTTGCCTAAATATAATGAAGGGGTAGTAATGAATGGAAGACTTGAGGTCAAGGGAATGTGGTAGGATGAACCAAAATGGTAGCAAAATAGACCAGGAGGAGGTAAGGTAGAATAACTATTTCATATAGAGAAGGAATAAGGGAGGATTTGCCATGGAGAAAGGGATGAGGACATAGAGTGCTTGGAGTACTAGAATCCATCTCTTATCAGATCTGGGATAAAGAGAGAATAATATACAATTGGAAGGGTAAAAATTTTGATAACATTCAGAGAAATTTGGAGCCAAAATGATAGCAGAATAGACTGGAAAATAAGGTTGATGGGTTAGGGAAGGGTCTGAGAAAAGAAAGGAGAAATATGGGAAGATAAGGGAGGGAAAAGAGGGATTCCTACAAGGGAAGATATCACATCAAGAGATGGGGGGTTAAATTGAGATGATAAGGGAATCAAAAGTAGGAAAGCACAGTTGGGAGATAAGGAAGGGAATTTGGGGAAAGGGTACTGCATACAATAAGATATAAAAAACAAAAGGACAAGAGATTAAGGAAGTGATCTTTGGAAAGGTGGGCAAAATTGTAATTAGGAGCACCAAGCTCCTAAGGGAGGATTTTTGTAAAGGGAAGTGATTAGGAGAGTTATTGTTCAAAGAAAAGTGAACATCTGAGGAGGGATATGGAAGGAAGGAAGAAAGAAAGAAACAAACAAACAAACAAACAAACAAACAAATGAAGAAGAAGATAAATAGTGAGACATAATGGAGTGGATGTAAATACACAACTAGTAACTATGACATTGAATGTAATGGGATGAATTCACACATAGGAAAAAAATGGGTAGAAGAAATGACAAAAAAAAAAAAAAAAAAAAAAAAAAAAAAAACAAGACCTGACAATGTAGTGTTAAGAGAAATACACTGAAAATAAGAAACAAATATAGTGAAGATGAAGGCAGGAATAGAGTATACTATGCCTCAGCAGATCTGGAGAAGGCAGGGATAGCAATCATTATCTCTGATAGTGTTGGTGCTAAAATGGATGTAATTAAAGTGATAGACTGGGTAAGTATAATATGTTGGGGTGGGTTACTATGGATATTGAAGCATTTTCAATATTGGATCTATATGCACCAAGTATTTTAAAGTACCAAGATTTTTAAAGGAAAAGCTAAATGAGAAAGAAATGGAAATAGATAATCAAACTAGATAAATTGTCACAAAAACAAACAAACAAATACATAAATAATAAAGAAGTTAAGGAGGAAAATAGAATCTTACTTAAGATAAAAAAGAAATATCTGAAGAGCCCACTGAGAAATCTCCCCAAATGCTAACAAAATTACCAAAGACAGAGGAAGAACATTTGAAAAAACAATAACACCACAAATTTATTCTTTCCGAAAAAAAAAACATCTACATTTCTGTTGACCAACTGATTACTTGCCAGGTGCAGAGCAACTTTACCCTCTTACACCTTATGTTCCTTTTGGCCAGTGCTGGCACTCAATCATTTGTAAAATCTATAGTTTTATGCATTAATTTTCTAAGATATCACCCTCCCCAGGAATGTCCACAGGAGAGAGGATAAGGGGGGAAAATTCAGGGTATGTTGAAGACTGTGAGGAAGATCAAGCCAAAGAGTAGAGAGAATAAAAAGGTAATACCTTCAGAGGATCCTGTTGCTCCACAGAGACTAGCATTAGGATGGACCTAAATTGTGTTTCTAATTGCAACAGTTTGACCTTGTATAAGAATAAAGAAGTAGTCAATAGGAGAAAAGAAGCAAAGAGATGGTGTGAAAGTAAATAAAATGGAAAAAGCTACTCAAATTTTTCAATTTGCAGGATTTTGAGGTCTCTCCTTTAATCAATTATTTTTGTCTTTAATTTTTTAAATTTTTTTAAATTTTTTTATTTTTTAACATTTATTAATATTCATTTTTAACATGGTTACATGATTCATGCTCCTCCTTTCCCCTTCAACCCCCCACCCCCGCACACACCCCACCCATGGCCGATGCACATTTCCACTAGTTTTGTCATGTGTCCTTGATCAAGACCAATTTCCAAATTGTTGGTAGTTGCATTGGTGTGGTAGTTTCGAGTCCACACCCTCAATCATGTCCACCCCAACCCATGCGTTCAAGCAGTTGTTTTTCTTATATGTTTCCTCTCCTGTGGTCCTTCCTCTGAATGTGGGTAGCGTTCTTTACCATAAATCCCTCAGAATTGTCCTGGGTCATTGTATTGCTGCTGGTACAGAGGTCAATTACATTCAATTTTACCACAGTATATCAGTCTCTGTGTATAGAGTTCTTCTGGCTCTGCTCCTTTCCCTCTGCATCAGTTCCCGGAGGTCTCTCCAGTTCGCCTGGAACTTCTCCAGTTTATTATTCCTTTTAGCACAATAGTATTCCATCACCCGCATATACCACAGTTTGTTCAGCCATTCCCCAATCGAAGGACATTCCCTCCTTTTCCAATTTGTTGCCACCACAAAAAGCGCAGCTATGAATATTTTCGTACAAGTCTGTTTATCTATGATCTCTTTGGGGTACAAACCCAGCAATGGTATGGCTGGATCAAAGGGAAGGCATTCTTTTATAGCCCTTTGAGCATGATTCCAAATTGCCAGCCAGAATGGCTGGATCAGTTCACAGCTCCACCAGCAATGCATTAATGTCCCAATTTTGCCACATCCCCTCCAACATTCATTACTCTCCCCTTCTTTCATTTTAGCCAATCTGCTAGGTGTGAGGTGATACCTCAGAGTTGTTTTGATTTGCATTTCTCTAATTATTAGAGATTTGGAACACTTTCTCATGTGCTTATTGATACTTTTGATTTCTTTACATGAAAATTGCCTATTCATGTCTCTTGCCCATTTATCAATTGGGGAATGGCTTGATGTTTTATACAATTGCTTTAACTCCTTGTATATTTGAGTGATTAGACCCCTGTCAGAGTTTTTTGTTATAAAGATTTTTTCCCAATTTGTTGTTTCCCTTCTGATTTTGACTACATTGTTTTTGTTTGTACAAAAACTTTTTAGTTTAATATAATCAAAACCATTTAATTTACATTTTGTAATTTTCTCTAACTCTTGCTTGGTTTTAAAGTCTTTCCTTTCCCAGAGATCTGAAAAGTATACTATTCTGTGTTCACTTAACTTGTTTATAGTTTCCCTCTTTATATTCAAGTTGTTCACCCATTCTGAATTTATCTTGGTGTAGGGTGTGAGATGTTGATCTAGACCTAATCTCTCCCATATTGTTTTCCAAATTTCCCAGCAGTTTTTGTCAAATAGTGGATTCATGTCCCAAAAGTTGGGCTCTTTGGGTTTATCATACACTGTCTTGCTGATGTCATTTATCCCAAGTCTATTCCATTGATCCTCCTCTCTGTCTCTTAGCCAGTACCATATTGTTTTGATGACTGCTGTTTTATAGTATAGTTTAATATCTGGTACTGCTAGACCCCCTTCCTTCACATTTTTTTTCATTATTTCCCTTGATATTCTTGATCTTTTGTTATTCCAAATGATAAAATAGACAAAGTACTGGTCAATCTAATAAAAAAAAAGGAAAGAAGAAAACCAAATTGATAGTATCAAAGATGAAAAGGGAGACCTAACCTCTAATGAAGGGGAAATTAAGGCAATCATTAAAAACTATATGGCAATAAATATAACAATTTAGGAGATATGGATGAATATTTACAAAAATATAACCTGCCTAGATTAACAGCAGAAGAAATAGAATATCTAAATAATCCCATATCAGAAAAAGAAATTGAACAAGCCATCAAAGAACTCCCTAAGAAAAAATCGCCAGGGCCTGATGGATTCACAAGTGAATTCTATCAGACATTCAAAGAGCAACTAATCCCAATACTATACAAATTATTTGATATGATAAGCAAATAAGGAGTCCTACCAAATTCCTTTTATGACACAAATATGGTACTGATTCCAAAGCCAGGGAGATCAAAAACAGAGAAAGAAAACTAGAGACCAATCTCCCTAATGAACATAGATGCAAAAATCTTAAATAGAATACTAGCAAAGAGACTCCAGCAAGTAATTAAGAAGATCATCCACCATGATCAGGTGGGATTTATACCAGGAATGCAAGGATGGTTCAACGTTAGGAAAACCATCCACATAATTGACCATATCAACAGTCTAACAAACAAAAATCACATGATTATCTCAATAGATGCTGAAAAAGCCTTTGACAAAGTACAGCATCCATTCCTATTGAAAACACTGGAAAGTATAGGAATAGAAGGGCCTTTCCTAAAAATAATAAACAGTATATACCTAAAACCCTCAACAAACATCATATGCAATGGGGATAAATTAGAAGTCTTCCCAATAAGATCAGGAGTGAAACAAGGATGCCCATTATCACCTCTATTATTCAACATAGTACTAGAAACACTAGCAGTTGCAATTAGAGAAGAAAAAGAAATTGAAGGTATCAAAATAGGCAATGAGGAGACTAAGCTATCACTCTTTGCAGATGATATGGTCTACTTAAAAAATCCTAGAGAATCAATTAAGAAGCTTGTAGAAATAATCAACAACTTTAGCAAAACACTACCCACTTTCAGAGGAAGGACTGCAGGAGAGGAAACATATAAGAAAAACAACTGCTTGAACGCATGGGTCGGGGTGGACATGATTGAGGATGTGGACTCGAAACTACCACACCAATGCAACTACCAACAATTTGGAAATTGGTCTTGATCAAGGACACATGACAAAACTAGTGGAAATGTGCATCGGCCATGG
>NW_025383587.1:0-5319 GCF_016433145.1 Gracilinanus agilis
TCTGAGGCCAGATTTGAACCTAGGACCTCCTGTCTCTTGCCCTGGCTCTCAATCCACTGAGCTACCCAGCTGCCCCTCTTATCTATATTTTAATATGAAACAGCTAGGGAAAAACCCTTTACATCTTCTCCAATGATGGGCTTTCAAGACAGTGTGATAGGATTGTGGGAGAGAGTTTTCAAGTTTAGGCTGGACAACCATTGGCTGAGAATTTAGAAGGGGAGATTCCTTTTAAGTATGGGTTGGATTAGATGACCATTGAGTTTCCTTCTAACTCATTAATTCAGTTGTTTTGTGATATTTAGAAATATTGGAGTAATCAGGCATCCTTTAAACTATGCCTCAAAATCCTTATTTCAGTTGGCAAGAACTCTGTCAATGCAATAAGATTTGAGTGCAGGAAACAAAATGGCCCAAAATTAAATAAAGAATTGGGCTTGGAGTCAGGAATTCTTGAGTTCAACTCTTACCTCAAACACGTACTACTCGTATTGCCTTGGGCAAGTTCCTTAACCTTCACCTGCCTCAGTTTTTTAAAATGTAAACTGGAGATCATAAAGGCACCTACCCCAAAGGGTTATTGTGGGGATCCAATGAAGCAATACCTCTAAAGTACTTAGCCCAGTGCCTGGCATGTGGTAGATGCTTAACAAAGGTATATTCCTTTCACTTTCCTTCCCTATACAAGTCAGGATGTTGTAACAGTCACAGACTTAACCTCCAAGCCCACAGAGATGGGTTGTAAGATTGCATGATCAGTGACTTAGGGCTAGAAGGAATCTCTCATTATCTAGTTCATCCCACTCATTTTTACAGATTAAGAAACTGAGGCTAGAGAATTTGAGTGACTTGCCTAAGATTATAGGTTTAATAAGTGGCAGCAGATTGTTGCAATTGGCTCTAGGAGAGATTCTGTTAGGACCCTGGTATACTGTAGGGCCAATGGCAAAGGGGTAGCATTGAAAGGAGAAAGGTATCTGTCCCCTTTAGGTTGCAAATGATAGACGGAAATTTGGGACAGAAGGAAACAAATGAGAAGTGGGGAAACAGAGAATAGATGGCTGGTTGGTCTCAGGAATCAGTTAGGTATCCAAAGGATCCAGGAGCTGGGTTCTGGAGATGGTCCTCTGTCCAGAGTTCAAACCCTTCTCTCTGTGACAGTTCGTTTCTCAAGATTCCACCCCTCAGGATTCTGTGCTTCCTCTGCCTTCCTTGGATTCCTTCCTTCAGTTCTGTTTCCCCACTCCTCATTTGTTTCCTTCTGCCCAAAATTTCCATTTATCACAAGGAGAAACAGCTGACTGCCTTTCAAGGAGAGTTTCTGTGGCTTCAGGCTGAAGTATCTTGAGGGTTGGTATGGGTTGATTCGGTGGTTGAGAAACGGTTCTGGAATCAATGAAGGGAGGAGAGAGGAAGGAGGGTTAATGATTGTGGCGAGAGTGTGTGTTTATCCAGTGTGTTGGAGGTAAGAAGGAAAGGGAAAGAGAAGTGTTTTGGAGGAATGAAGTGGGTTTCAGTGGTTGTATGCTGAATTAGTGAGAGGTAAACAGTGCGTGGAGAGCCAAATGAAGAGCAGGAGCAGCCAGAAATGTTCTGGGACCTTGTGGGAGAAGCTCCATCTTTGGGTGTGTCTATATGTGCTAGGACCATGACTAGGAACTGGCTTGGTTCTCTCCCAGCAAATATTCGCAAGGTCTAGGCAATGATTAATAGGCTGTAAAATAAAATTCTGCCTCATATGTTATATGAGTCCACACATGGGCATCTCAACTTCTCTTGGTTTCTGTTTGTGAAGATATTGCCCAGGATGTGGAGACCTGGGACACAGTTTGGCCCATAGGACATCAGAAAATAATAGTTGACATTTATTTAGCCTTTGAAGGTTGACAGAACACCCCATATTCATTATGTCCCTTTAGTTTCCCACCAAAATGTGAGGTAGATCCTATAGAGATTATCTCCTTTTCCAATAGGGAAATTGAGGCACACAGAGGCTCAAATGAATGGAGTTGAATATAGGTCTTAAAGCTGCTATTGCATACTATTCTCTGCACCATTCTGGTACTTGTTGATGGGTCATAGAAACTCATCACCATTACCAAAAAAAACCATGAGCTCAAAATACCTTCCTTCTTAATGGTAAATTAGAAGCAGGCTCTTTATAGTACATTTTATTACTAATTATAATTACTCATGGTCTAAAAGAAAAAGGTAAACTGGGCATAAAGAAAAGCCACAATAATATAATTTTAAAAGCACTTATTAAGCATCATCACTAGATCATTTTGTGAGTCATGGAGAGATACAATTTCTTAGCAAGCTAAGATCCTCAGAGAAAATAGAACCCACCCCTCCTTTTTAAAAAACCCTTACCTTCTGCCTTAGAATAAATACTATGTATTGGTTCTAAGACAGAAGAATGGAAAGAGGTAGGCAATGAGGGGTTAAGCAACTTGCCCAGGGGTACACAGCTAGGAAATGTCTGAGGCTAGATTTGGACTCAGGACCTCCCAATCCACTGAGTCACCTAGCTGCCCTGGAAATATGAGCCTTTAACAACAAAAAAAAAGTTTAAAAAGATTCCACATCACTGGTGCTATTCCTTGAGCAATAAGTAAATCTCACTACTTGTATTCCACTGGTTGTTTAGAAGGACCTTTCCTGCTCCTACTGGCTCCATATATGATGTCAGAGGAGAGGAGGACTGAAGGACATAAAGTTCAGAGCAAGCCACTAGTCCCATTTTGGGTAACTGCTAAAGAAATGGAGTGTCTCCCCTCTTGGAAGTTCATACTCTTAGCCCTTGCTCCCTAATATCTCTAAGATGATTCTTGGGTTATAACTGTGGCAGCTTGAAGGTTAGATACAGTCCTGGTCAAGGTCTGATAGGGCTAGGACTTCAGCTAGAGGTCAGAGATGACAAGAGGGGTGACAGGGAGAGGTTCTGGGACCATAGAGATAGAATATAATTAAAATAAATAAGTAGTTTGATTCAGTGTATATTTATGACTGTGTGATGGGTGACTTGGGTAGGCAGGCATCCTTTGATGGCAAATGGTGCCATCAAGACAACTTTGAGGGAGCTTATTTTGGAGTTTTCCTTCTATGTGTCAATTAGCCATCTCCAAAGAGTACAAAATGAGGGACCAGTTAAGGACCTGGGGTTGATTGTTGAGCCTGACTCAGCTAGGACTTTGATAAGTTTATTAATGGCCCCCAAAGATTTTGGTAGTCAACTGGCTGTGCCATTGTGTCTACAGCTACTGAATCTGGTTCTTCAGAAGTCACTCCAGCCTCTCTGAGATATAGAGAAAATAGCTGTCTATTGATGTGATTTGAAATGTACCTAATAGGTGCCTTTACATGTATCTCTTATAATCCTATCATACTTCCCATCATTCTATCCCAAATGGGGTCATGGAGTTGGACATGAATAATTGACCAGAAAAAGACCCAAAAAACTAAAAAACCATAAAGCATCAGAGGGCCTCGCAATCCTGGAAAGGATGGGGTGTGCTGGTAAATGTTTAACAATCTGGTTTTTTCACCTGTCACACTTTCAAGGTTAATCTACATGATTAACATTTTCTCCATCACTTTCTTAAGTCTAGACAATCAATAGCACAATATATTAAGCTCTGATTTGTAACAGCATTAACAATCAGCTCTCCAATGTTCACACTCCCTCAATCACACCTTGATACCTTTATCAGGGACCTTCTCAGCACCATGACTGCCTGTTGTAGAAACTTAAACATTTCTTAAATTGTTAAAGGGAATTAGAGGGTATTAGATAGCAGTTTACTAGGAAGAATTTCCTGTGAAAAAGGACAACAGGAGGAATGGAGGGCATCAAGATGGGGACAAAAGATGAAGGATTTGGGGGACTTTTATGGTGAGATGGGATGTATCTTTTTTTTCTTCACAAATTATTAGTCTAAAGCAGTGGTTCCCAAACTTTTTTGGCCTACTGCCCCCTTTTCAGAAAAAATATTACTTAGTGCCCCTGGAAATTTTTTTTTAAATTTTAATAGCAATGAATAGGAAAGATAAATGCAACTGTGGCCATCACCGCCTCCCTGGATTGCTGTAGCACCCAGTAGGGGGCGGTGGCGCCCACTTTGGGAATCACTGGTCTAAAGGGGAAGGCTCAGGCCAACCATTGCTGGTGAGTCTGGAGATCATGATCACCCTTAAATATAATTATTCAAATTGAACAGATGATAGTTTACAACATTCATCTTCTTTAAGGCATGGCTCTTTTTTGAGGAGGGGCTGTATCTTCTGATCTTTGGAAACTGTATCTTGTGGGTATGTATAATGGGAATATGTTGTATTTATTTCACAGTAGCTTTACATTTCATTTCAACGAACATTTAATTTTTACCATGTGAGTAGTTACTCCATTAGGCACTGAAGATGCAAAGACAAAAATGACACAATGCTGCCATCAAGGAACTTGCATTCTATGGGGTAGAGTAAGGAGGTTGGGAATACAACATATATTTCAGTCCTGTCCGACTCTTTGTGACCCCATTTGAGACCTTGGCAAAGATACTAGAGTACTTTACTGTTCTCTTTTCCAGTATGTCCCCATTTCCAGAGGACAAACTGAGGCAAATAGAAGAAGTTAAATAATTTGTCCAGGGTTTTGCAGCCAGTAAAGTCTGAGGCCAGCTTTAAATTCAGCTCTTCCTGACTTTCGGTTCTTTAGCCACTGTGCTATCTGGCTGCTTTTGTACAACATGTATACAAATAAGTTATTTGAGGAAGAGGAACACTGATGACTGGAGAAGGCTTTGATCTCTACCTCTGTTGCTCTCTTCTCCTGGTGAGCTTTTCCATGTAATAAGAAACTAAAATAATTAGGTAAAACCAACTTAACATGGTAAATGTATCTCATAACATTTAACATTATAGAACCATAGTTCTCTACCTATCTAAAGAAAAGAGGGAGAAACATTGCCTCATCTTTTTTTCTCTGCCAAGACTGGTTATTATAATTATAGTATCTGGGGTCATTTTATTGTAACTCCTCATTTTACAGTGTAGGAAACTTTTGACCAACTTAGTCACATAAGTTTGTGGCAAAGTCCCAGGTCTCTGGATTAAAAGTTCAATGCTTTTTCTGTTGGCCCATGCTGGCTCAAAGACCTGAAATTTTTAAGGGACTTTGATAGTTTTTCCTCATTTCTATATGGAGAACCTCCTCTGGGACCACTCTTCTTACTTGCCCTCATAGTGGGGGATCCCCAGAGGGGTTACTGCTTCTTTCTTTCTCTTCTCTCCCTCTCCTATCTCCCTTCCTCCCTTCCTCCC
>NW_025383588.1:0-8260 GCF_016433145.1 Gracilinanus agilis
GAGGAGAGGGGAGGAATGCTGGTGGGAGCAGAATCCCGGGACTGGCATCGGTAGAGTCAGAAAGTTAATTGTGTCCCCATCAGAGGCCTCTGGGCAAGGCCTGGTTCATCTCTGAGAGCAGTTCATTTTAGGTTTCCTGTTTTCAGCATTTCTTTGTGAAACATTCAGAGGGGGTTTCCAGCCAGTGAATAAAGCCAGAGAAGCTTCATCTCTCTGGCCTTGCTTGGCCAGCCCTGGCTCATACCACTGCACACACACACACACACACACACACACTCACGCACACACCCTCTATCTGTCCACACTGTCCACTCCGTTTCCCCAGCCTGGGATGCCCTCTCACTGACCTGAGGAGCTGGTCTCCCTTTGAGTAAGTCCTCCTCACCCCACCCTTATTTTCCCAACCCTTCATCCCCATCCCCTTGACAGAATCTGGATTCAAATCTCAAACACAAACTGTATGATTTTGGTAAAATGGAGATAATAACCTCACTTAGCTCTCAGGGTTGTTGCCGAGGCTGACATGAGATAATATTTATAAAGCACTTAGCCTGACACATAGTCAGTGATTAATAAATATTTGTGCTTTTTCTTCCTTATTAAGGACCTATTATGTTCTAGGGATTGTATAAGGGGATAGGAATACGATGACAAAGTCTCAGTGGACAGAGAGCCAGGCCTGGAGACAGGAAGTCCTGGGTTCAAATGTGATCTCAGATGCTTCCAACTGTGTGACTCTGGACAAGTCACTTAACCCCAATTGCCTGGCCCTTACTTCTCTTGTGCCTTGGAACCAATACTCAATATCAGTTCTAAGACAGAAGGTAAGGGTTTAAAAAAATCAGAATATTTACAGTGTCACATATCTGAAGTCCCTGCATTTCTGCAACAGGAGGCAGGGCGGTGCATTTTCTCATTTCCTTCTTCTTCAGAGCCAAACATGATCAATATAAAGACGTATCATTCCGTTTTATTCATTTTGTTGTTCATTTCGTTTTCTTCATCGTGTATTGTTTTCCTGGTTCTGCTGATTTTACTTTACAACAGTTCATGTCAATCTTCCCATGTATCTCTTCATCATCATCATTTCTTCATGTATGATCCCATTCTATTTGGATACACAGTTTGTTTATTCTAAAGTAATTAGTTAAATACAAATTTTCAAACCCTCCCCCCAAAAAAGAAATAAACTGGATAGACATCAGAGCAGAGGAGAGCAATAGTATTAGTGAAGGACCTTCAACATATTCTTCTGAGGACCAGTTGAGAGAGTTGGGGGTGCTTGTTTAGCCTGGAAAAAAAAAGAAGGCTCAGGGGAAGAGATGCTTGTCTCCAGGTATGGAAGACTATCATGGAGAAAAGGGATTAGAATTGTTCTATTTGGCACCAGAGAGCAGAATCAAGAAAAGGGAGTTGGGAGAGGGAATAGTAGGGTGGCAATTTTAGGCTTAGTGTCAGGAAAAAATTCCTAGCTATAGAAACTGTCCCAAAGTGGAACGAGTTGTCTTTGAAGGTGGTGAAGTTCTCATCCCTAGAGACCTTCAGGAAGTGGCTGGATGATCATGTATGTTTCTAGTGGGTTTTTTTTTTTTAGCTATTGGTTGTTCAGTCATTTCAGTCATGTCTGACTCCATGATCCCATTTGGCATTTTCTTGGCAAAAGACACTGGAGTGGTTTGTCATTTCCTTCTTGAGCTCATTTTACAAATGAGGAAACTGAGGCAATTAGGATTAGGTGACTTGCCTAGGGCCAGACAACTAGTAAGTGTCCAAGGTCATTTTTGAACTGATTGAACTAGTTCAAAAATTCTTAACCTAGGGTCCACAGCTCCCACCCCCACCCCAAGAGATGTATGGATAGATTTCAGGGGCTCTGTGAACTTGGTTAGGGGGGGAAATCCCATTTTTATTTCAGTACAACTGCTTTCTTTTGTAATCTTATGTATTTCCATTTATCAGCCAGTCTGTAAACATTAAGCATCTATTATGTGCTAAGTAATTGTACTAAATATGAAAGATCCAGAGAGGTAAAGGGAGAGACAATATACAAATGATTAGGTGCATGAGCCAGCAATACCACTGTTGGGTCCATTTCCCAAGGGGATCAGGGAAAAAAGGGAAAGTGTTTATGTTCTAAAATATTGATAGCAGCTCTCTTTGTGGTGGCAAGAGACGGAAAGGGTTTAAGTGGCTTGATCAGGGTCACACAGACTGGATGTATGGTTCTCTCCGTGTTGTGTACAAAATGGGTCAAGATAAGTAAACACAAGGTCATTTGAGATGGGAATGCATACGAACAAATGAAGGTTGACTCTATCAAAGGAAGGCTTCAAAGAAGAGATAATGCCTGAGCTAAACCTTGAAATTATACATCCAGGACATAGTGCACAGCCTCTGCAAATGGCTGGAGGTGAGAGGTTTCAACTCTGGGTGTGTGGATCCACTACCAGTCTTGTTTGATTGAAATGTAAACTCAATGAAAGGAATTCAGGGTAGGAAAGGTTGGTTTGAGTCAGAGAGGAGAAATGCCTGGCCCAAGATCACTACTTGATGCTAAGGCAAGACTAGAATGCAAGTCTCCTCATCTTTTTCTGCTCTTTCCTTTATACTTGGAGTTCGAAATCTTTTCTGTCCTGCCCTCCTTTGGCTATCTGGCTGGTGAAGCCTATGGACTCTTCTGAATTACATTTTAAAATGCATAAATACATAGAATTCCAAAGAAAACAAATTCTATTAAAATACGGATATAAATACATTCTTAAGTGCATGGATCCCTGAGACCCCAAGTTAAGAACCTCTTCCTATACTAGCAAGTAACATGGAGACATGACTAGAGTATTAGACCCAAAAGCAAGTTTGAAATCCACCTCAGACACTTGCTAGCCGTATGATTCTAGGGAAGTCACTTAATCGCTCTCTGCCTCAGTTTTCTCATCTGTAAAATAGGGTTGAACTCAGTGGCCATATTCTGCTGGGAGATTTCAGGGTTCTGCTGGGAAGAGGAATAAAGAATACAATGTATTTTCATTTCACATTAATTAAGCTCCTCCTAGGTGCCAGGTATTGTGTTAGATTCTGGGGATATGGACTGGACCAGAGCTTTGCTGAGGGTCACAGGGCTAAAGTGGAACTTCCTTGGCCTTCTACTCACTAGGCAACACCGATTCATAAATATAAAGGGAACTAAAGGTCTAGACTCAATTAGAAAGTGGAACTTGAGCTGGACATGGAAGAGAAAGTTGTTTATGAAGAGACAGAGGATGTGGGGGGATGTCTCAAGGGGAGGGTGGTGGAGAGGGCTCTTAATCGAAGGCCAGACCCTGCTTCTCTCATTCCTAGCCTCTGACCATGACTCTCCTACAGGGGCTAGTCTGTGGAAGTGGCCCCTTCCTGCCTTGGGTCCCCCTCCAGCTTGGGCTTTGAATTCCTTTTCCTTGTGGGGATGAAGAATGATGACAGCATAAGAGAGGAAGTCCACGTTAGGACAGAGAGGGAACTCTGGGACAGCTGGAGGGAAGAAGCTTCCCCCAAGGGAGACTCGGTCGTGGCTAGAGCCTCGACCCTTGGCCCACCCACTCTCTGACTCAGCCCCTGGTATGTCCTTCGATCACTATCTCTGAGCTTTGGCCTCATCTTCTTCCCTTGGCCGTGATAGTTCCCCCAGGTCTTTTCCTGAGCCCTTGGGGCTGGCCCCTACATTCTT
This sequence comes from Gracilinanus agilis, assembly GCF_016433145.1. NCBI lineage: Eukaryota > Metazoa > Chordata > Mammalia > Didelphimorphia > Didelphidae > Gracilinanus > Gracilinanus agilis. The sequence goes on from NW_025383588.1 coordinate 3,704, forward strand.
GGCCCAGACTCAGCCAGCAGTGCACATGTCTCCCTTTGGGGCCGTCAGATGCCTGTGTTAGCAACAGTCAGCTACACAGGCACACATAGACAAACATTTATGCACTCACGCATCTATACAACGCAGAACACACACCTAAGAATCAGCAGACTCAGAGCCTTGTGTCCTGGGTTCTAGAGTCAGCTTCAAAGCCCACTTACTATGCCAGTTCAGCAAATGATTTCCCTCAATGGGATTTTGGTCTCTTTATTTCTAAAAGGAGGTGGAGGAGGTCAGGACATCAAAGGTTCCTTTTTGAGCTCTCAAGGTCCATCCCAGTTTAGGATTGGAAGAGATGGCCCTTTAAAGGCCAGGGACCCTCCAGGGGCCATCTCCTCCAACCCTTTTATTTTGCAGATGAGGAAACTGAGAAACAGAAACCTTAAATGGTCTGCAGTGATTCCCAAAGTGGGCACCACCGCCCCCTGGTGGGTGCTGCAGTGATGGCCATAGGTGCATTTATCTTTCCTATTAATTGCTATTAAAATTTTTAAAAATTAATTTCCAGGGGGCTAAGTAATATTTTTTATGGAAAGGGGGCGGCAGGCCAAAAAAGTTTGGGAACCACTGGGAAAGCCGTGCAGGGAATAAGTAATAGAACTGGAAAGGGAACCAAATCCTCTGACTCCAGATCAATTGTTATGACGGATTCAGTGAATATATATATATATATATATATATATGAATGTAGGGTTTAGAACAGGGAGGGACCTTAGAACAGAGAGTGTCAGAGCCAGGAGAGAACTTAGAATGGAAAATATCAGAGCTGGGAGGGGGCTTAAAACAGAGAATGTCAGAGCTGGGAGGGCCTTAGAACAGGGAATGTCAGAGATGAGAGGACCCTTAGAACAGGGAATGCAAATCGCCCTAATGCAAATATTAATAATATGGAAATATGTCTTGATCAATGACACATGTAAAACCCAGTGGAATTGCACGTTGGCTTATGGAAGGAGGGAAGGAGGAAGGGAGGGAAAGAATACGAATCATGTAACCATGGAAAAATATTCTAAATCAATTAATTAAATAAAATTTTTCAAAAAAAAAAAAACAGGGAACATAAGAGCTGGGAAAGACCTTAGGATAGGAAAAGTCAGAGCTGAGGGAGACCTTAGAAATTATCTAGTCCCACACCCTTATTGGACGCAATAGAAAACTGAGGCCCATAGAGGTTAACTGGGGTGACACACAGTGGTCAGTATAACTGGGATTCCAACCTGTCCTTGCACTCTCAACAGGCAAACCCAATACTCTAATGCCTCCCTACTGTAAGCTAATGCCTTCTCCTTCTCCCTTTTCTTGGTGCCTTCTGTCTCCCAAAGGTGAAAGTGGAAAACCAGTATGATTACCAGGACATCACCAGCATTGTGGCTATGGCCAAGACCTACGCCACCACAGAAAGCTTCATCGATTCCAAGTATGACATTCGGATCCAGAAAATTGGCAACAATTACAAGGCCTACATGTGAGTGCTGTGGGGTAGGGGGAATGGTGGGAGTGGGGACAGAGTGGAAGAGAGGAAGGTGGGGAGAGAAGGGAAACTTCCCTTAGAGAAGCACTTACATAGGGTGGGAAAGAACTCTTCCTGCTTCCTCTTTCCACTTCCTTAATCCCCTCTCCATCAGGCAATCGATAAACACTTATTAAGCTCCTGTTACATAGCAGGCAGTGTGCTAAGTGTTGAGAATACAGAAAGAGGAAGAAGACGGTCCTTGCCCTCAAGGAGCTTACCATCTAATATAAACTGTCTGATCTTTGGGAGGAAAGTGTCCAAGGCTGCCACTGCAGGGAATTCTCATTCATCCATTCTGCTGGTTTTGCATCTCTCCCCTCACCCTCTGCTTATCTCCATCTTCTGGTCAATGATAATCACACCCTCTATCCACGGCCTGCTTTCCTCCTCTTAGAAAATGAGGCAGTTGAGCAACCTGGCCTCTTAGATCCATTCTAGCTCTAAATCTAGGCACTCTCTAGACCTGAATTTCCTCATCTGTAAAATAGAGATTGGACAAAATGGCCTCTGTGGTTCCTTCCAGCTCTAGAGCTATTATTCCAAGACCTTTAGACCCCAGTTTCCTCATCTGTAACATGGAAGAGTTGGATAAGATGGCCTCTGAAATCCCTTTCAGCTCTATGATTCTATGACCTTTAGACCTCAGTTTCCTCATCTGTAACATGGAAGAGTTGGATAAGATGGCCTCTGAAATCCCTTCTAGTTCCAAAGATATCCCATGACCTCTATAGGCCTTAGTTTCCTCATCTGAGATTACTCAAGATGATCTCTGAGGGCCTTTTGAGTTCTAGAGCTATGATCGCAATATCTCTCTTGACCTCAGTTTCCTTATCTGTCAAATAGAAGAATTGGGCTCAATGGCCTCATGCTTTCTAGCTACAAACCTATGATCTTATCTTTGAGCAGAATTCTTTCTTGAATGTTAGACTGAGAAATTTGAACTTTATTTGGTAGCCATTACAAAGTTTTGAGCACAAGAATGGCATCAGTATAAGTAACAATAATATGTGGTAGTATTGATGGCTGCTTGCATTCACATGGAGCCTTGGTGTTCATTACAAAGAACTTTCACAGAATTGAAGAGCCCATGTGGCCCAGGGGAACATGTGGAGGATTTAGTCAATCTGAGTTCAACTCTCGCCTCTAATAATTATTCTCTAGGTGACCTTGGAAAGTGGCCTTGAATGCCTTGGAAATGAAGTGAGGGAGAGAATTAGATGACAAGCCTGGCAATTAACGAACGTTAGTTGATTGGCTGATTGATTCTAAGGACCTTTCTAGCTCTGAATCTCCCAACCAATCATTTCTTGTTCCTCCTGCAAGCATCTCTCCAACTCTCCCCTTACATCCTTACATCTGCTGTCACCAGTCGCCATGTCCAGCAAAGACTGGCATTTAGTATCTCCAGGCCTCCGTTTCCCTGTGTGCTCTAGAAGACAGAGGAGATCACTCCTTACCACATTAGGAAGAAGCATCTGGAGGCCCTTAGAGAATAATGCTATAGAAACACAGTGATTTGGAAAAGGGCATCTCCCAGCTGGCCTCTGGTGCCTGGCCAAGGTCTGACTTAGATCCGTCTATGAAAGTGAAATAACAATAAGTTTTCCACTCTCATAGGATAATTCATGTCAGATCCAAGCTGGGTACTAGGGACCAGTCTTGGTCTTGCCTAATAATAATAGCTAGCATTATGAGAAATCTTGAAGGTTTGAAAAAGCACTTTAACACCATACAGTATTACCTCGGATAAAATCATCATGAAAAAAATCTAGTTATATATATTTTGTATATTAATATGCATAATGTAAACATTAATATAGAATCATAATAATCCCCAAAATTCTGTGGTGTAACTGCTAGTATTAGCCCCATTTTACATTTAAAGAAAATGAGGCAGGCAGGGATGAAGGAAATCATCCAAGGTCACAAAGCTGGTAAGGGTCTGAGGCTGGATTGGAACGTGAATATTCCTGACTCCAAGTCTACCACTGCTTCCATTCCACATGTAACTGCCTAATAAGGAAGGGATTCAAGAAAGAAGAGGGACAAGGCTGTAAGGAGCATTTCTAAGCTGGTTATTATTCAGTCCTACAAACACCACAACCATCCAATACTCTAGGGAAAACATCATTAAGTTCCTGGGACTTTGATAATTACAATCTATGTGGCCTTGGACAAGTCAGTTAACTTCCATGGGCCTCATTTCCTTCATCTGTAATATAAAGGAGTTGGCTTAGATAACCTCTAAGATCCTTTCCAATTCTAAATTTATCATCCCAGGATCCTATGATGTAACCTCCATGGACCTCAGTTTCCTCTTCTATAATTTGAGGGTTTGTTCTAGATGACTTCAGTGAACTTTGCTAAGCTCCCAGTCTATGATTCTGTAAGTGTACAATCCATCTGCACTCCCTTTTCAAGAGAGCCATCCCCCTCCTAACAGACTGATCAATCAGCAAACATTTATTGAGCACCTGCAATGTGCCACTTGTGGTGCCAGGCTCTAGTGAAACAAAAACAAATGTAAGGAGAGGCAACATGTACACCTATGATTGTATTTTCCAGTATTTTGGAAGAAGGGAAGGTACTAGTAACTAGGGGAGATTGAGGTAGTTTCATGTAGAAAGAAAAGGTGAAATCTAAATTTGAAGAATAAGGGCCAGGGCACCTAGGTGGCTCAGTGGATAGAGAGCTAGGCCTGGAGATGGGAGGTCCAGGGTTAAAATTTGGCCTTATGTACTTCCTAGCTGTGTGACTCTGGACAAGTCACTTAATCCCAATTGCCTACCCCTTACCGTTCTTCTACCTTGGAACCGATGTGTAGTACCAATTCTAAAACAGAAGGTGAGGAGGAGGAGAGGGAGAAGAAAGAAGGAAGAAGGAAGAAGAAAGAAGAAGGAGGAAGAGGAGGAGGAGGAGGAGGAGGAGAAGGAGGAGGAGAAGGAGAAAGAAGAAGAAGAAGAAGAAGAAGAAGAAGAAGAAGAAGAAGAAGAAGAAGAAGAAGA
>NW_025383589.1:0-5429 GCF_016433145.1 Gracilinanus agilis
CCTCCTCCTTCTCCTTATTCTTCTCCTTCTTCCTCTTCTTTCCTCTCTCTCTTTCTGTCTCTCTCTTTCTTTGTCTCTCCTTACTCTCTCTTTCTCCCTTCTGCCTCTTGTATTTCCCTTCCCTTCCCTCCCTCTCTCCCTTTTTCCCTCTCCCTCTCTTTCTCAGTCTCAAGTCCTTAGGCCTACTAGGTCCACTGAGAAATACTGGTACAAATGTAGAGGCCCAATATTAAGGCAATGGGTAGAATAATCCCATGTATGTCCTGATAAATGTTTAATAACTAACTCACTCTCCCCCCACAAAAGAAAATAACATATGTCACACTTTTAAACTTAATCAGCATTATTAATATTTTATCCATCATTTTCTTAAGCCTAGAGCCAAGAATAACTGAGTTCAAATCCAGCTTCAGATAATTCCTAGCTATATGACCCTGGACAAGTCACTTAACCCCAATTGCCTTATCGCTTTTCTTCCTTGGAACGGAAACTCACTATTAATTCTAAGACAGAAAGTAAGGATTTAAAAAAATTTTTTAATTAATAATAATAATAATAAATCAAGCCTCTGATTTGTAGAGTTTGCTGATTTCTGAGGTATAAATGCTCACACTAAAACTTTAACAATCAGTGTGTGAAAGACACCAGAGCCTTCTGACTTGGCTCTAGTAAGGCATGTCACTATGAGCATATACGGAACTGGAGGGGACCATGGTTTCTCTGGCCCTCCAGGACATATTTTATATGTGAGTCTTGAGGCTCTGGAAATTGCATATAAAAAGGTTATAGAAAAAAGGGAGTCTGAAAATGCATTTTAAGCTACAAATTCCCTTAAATTGGTCTAATTCCATAGAACTCTCTCTAGGGTCTAGTCACTAGAGAACTAGTCCCCGGGAAAAGGGGACAAGCTCCATCTGCTGGAGGATAAAATAAAGTACAGGAAGCTAATGGAACTAATGAGACTTGCAATAAAATTTTTCTCACCCACCTCCTGAGAAATCTGAGGAGAAATGTGGAGAGAGGAATTTTGCAGGAGCAGCCTCTCTCAAAGATGGTTGAAAACAACAGGAGTTTTGTTTTTCCTTGCTTTTTCAGTATGGCTAAAGGAAGGTGTATGAAAGAGAATGTGGATCTGAAAATAGAATAAAATTTAATTTAAAAAATAAGATAGCTAAAGAAAGCTGTCAGAAAAGGGGAAAAAATTCTAAGGAGGAAAGAAGAAAGAGAAGAAATCTCAAGACTCTGATTAAAGCCTTACTTAGAGCACTGATGTGGGTCACTTCTGAGAAGTATGGATCAGTTGGAAAATGGTAGTTGACTAGTAGATATTATTATTTTCTATGGTCATGGATCCCAGTTTTTCTTTTAAAAAATCTTATGTTCTGTCTTAGTAACAACTCTAAGACAGAAGGTCAAAGGCGAGGCAAATGGAGTTTAATGACTTACCCAAGGTCACACACAGCTACAAAGTGTCTTGAGGCCAGATTTGAACCTAAGTCCTCCTGACTCGGGGCCTGGTGCTTTATCCATTGTACCACCCAGTTGCCCCAGAAGCCAGTTCTATTTGTTTCCATTAACTTATATATGTTAAAAGGGGTCTTGATCCTAGTCTTCCTGACTACTAGAACTACTAGAACACTAGAGTGTCCTCTACCCATCACCCCACTTAGCGTCTTATAAAACATTAAGGTTGGTGATCTGAAAAGACAACTTTAAATAAACACACCCAAATTGGGCAAGTCTCTCTGGACAAAAACAGACCACCAGATGAGCCATAATTCACTCTCTTACAGTATGATCTTCTTCCCACTCTCAGAGACCCATTCAGGTCCAGGTCAAGTCTGGGATTGTAGAATCATTCCAAGAGGTGCCTGTTGTTGCTGTGAAGACTCAGCATGTTTACAATACTGAAAGCATCAGCTGGTATGGGAAACTCCTTGACAGTAAGAAAACAACTGGCTTTAGAGTCAGAAGGACCTGGGTTTGGATCTCATAGATTTCTATATTTTATCTCTCTGACTTTCTTCTTTAAACCCTTACCTTCTTAGAATCAATACTATGTATTGGTTCTAAGGCAGAAGAGCAGTCAGGGCCAGACAATTGGGGTTGTGTCTTGCCCAGGTAGGAATTGTCTAAGGCCAGATTTGAGCCCAATACCTTCATCTCCAGTTTTGCTTCTCAATCCACTGAGTCACCTACTTTCCCCTTCTCTGTGACTCTGAGTTATTTTAACCCTCTGGATCCTATTTACTCCAATTTCTAAGATACCTTCTAGCTCTAAGCTCTATTCCAACCCCACAGAAACCCCAAACCAAACCAAAAACAACAACCAAAACAATTAAGCCATCCCAGAAAGTCAGTCTAAACAACGCCCTCTCCCTTGACCCACAGACCGTTTGGTCCCATGTTTGTCCACTTTCCTTTCAAAACTACTCTTGATGAACATCTTAATTTGATGGAACCCCAGGTTGGATGGAATGATGGTGAAAGAAGGCACACAGTGTGATTTGTCCTGGCCCTCTCAAGATGGCCCTAGGGCTAGTACTCCACTTAGGAACAGCCCTGAGTGCAGTTTCAGAAGATCTATGAGTGCTCATTAAATAGGATTGAATGAGAATTCCTCAATGTGCCAAGAAACAAAACAAGCATGAACTGAGACAGAGATCAAAATGTAGTTGGAGTCAGCAGACAGATAGATGGTTCAGTGCATAGCCAGATCTGGAGACGGGAGGTCCTGGGTTCAGATTTGGTCTCAGACACTTCCTAGAGGTGTGACCCTGGGCAAGTCACTTAACCCCCATTGCCTAGCTAGTAAGGGTTAAAAAATAGTTACTGAATGTTGGTAGCTTCTGCAGATCTCTTCCTTGGCCTACTAGCCCCATACTACTCCCTCTCCTGGTGACCATCCCAGTTGTAGCCTCAAGGTTTCCTAGGGGTTCTGTTTCTCCCCTTCTTCCTCACTTCTCCTTCTCCTCTGGAGGTCTTGTGTCCCAAGGTCTGAGATCTCTCTCCATGCTCTCCTCTTACATAACAGATGCTGGTCTTAGATATACTCTGGTCTGGGATGTCAGGACCATTTGTATGACTTTGCCTTATGTATATTTATTTGGTGAGGAGAGGAGAAAGGGGAAGAGACAAAGATAGGAGGGAGGAGAAGAAAAGAAAAAGAGAGGAAGAGAGAAGGGAAATAAGGAAAAAGAAAGAGAAAGGTAAAGAGGCAGAAAAGACACTTAAAGGGAAGGGGAAAGGGGGGAAAGAGAAAAAAGTGGAGAGAGAGAAATGGGGAAAGTGTGTGTGAGAGGGAGGAAACAGAGAAAAAGAAATAGAGAGAAACAGAAAGAAAAGGGGAAAGAGGAGAGAGATGAAGGAGGAAGAGTATATACATATGAAAGAGGAAGAGGAGGAGAGAGAGAGATGAGCAAGGGAGAGATAAGAGGTGAGAGACAGAGAGGGACGGAGGGAGACAGAGAGAGAGGGAGACAGAAACAGACACAAAGAATCATATCAGATAGAGAGAACTAAAGCCTGGCTTCTACTCTCTACTCTGACTTTTACTGATTGTGTGACCCTGAACTAGTCACTTAACATATTAGTGCCCCGGCCAGTATTTTAAGATTATGAAGGTGCATAAAAAGTAAAAATCTATATCATTAAAGGAATTCTTCACTGGGAGCTCCCTAGATACCAGATAAAAATGATATCAAGTCAAAAACAGATTAAAAAAATTTTTTTAAAGAATACAGCTATGGGATCTTTGCAGTCTCTTCTGCAGTCTATGGCTGAGTCCAAGAGTCCTGCAAGCCTTGAAATGCCAGTCTGGAATTGTCCCCCTACTAGGCCCTGTAATCCCCTTTTTTCCTGACTGCTGAACTGGTTCATGTCCCAGCCTGCCAACCCCATCCAGCTTCAGTGGGTTGAAAGCCCAGCCCCAGTCTAAAGCCTGCTGTGCTTCCCCCAAATTCTTGACAAGGGAAACAACCAAGGGGAAGGGCTGGGCTGTCTTTTATCAGCCAGCTGTATTGATTTTGATATTTCTGTCCTTTTCCTTTGTTCTTTTATTGTTGGTATCCAGCTGAAGTGAATCATATTGATGGTTACAAAAAAAACCAAAAAACGACCAACCCAACAACAACAGAAAAACTCCTCCTTTTTTTAGGAGGAGTGGGGAACTGTGCCAAAATGAAGACCCAGTGAGGAAAGTGTGTGTGATGGATTTAAGGTGTTTGGAGTTGCTGCTCAGCCTGTGCAAGGAGGCCCTCTGCCTGTTAATTGATTTGTCTATTTACTGAAGATATAAAATAAGGGAACTGGATTTGATGCCGTTAATGCTCTATATTCATGGGATTGCAGAATTCAAGCTGAAAGGGGTGTCAGTTGTCATTTAGTCCAGTCTTCTGCTCTTACAGATGAAGAAACGGAGGCCCAGAGAGGTCAGACAATTTGTCCAAGGTCACACAGTGGCAAAGCTAGGATATAAACCCAGTTCCTCTGACTGCAAACCCAAAGTTCTTTCCTGGTTTGCCACACCAAGCTCTGACTCCCTCATTTTATAGATGTGGAAACTGAGGCTTTGGGAAGTCAAGCGATTTGCCAAAGATCTTGCAGGTAGTAAGGTCACCTGTGCAAGTATTGTAACAGCAAGCAGATCCAGGATTCAACCCCAGGTCTTCTGACTTCAAGTCTATTAATGAGTACTACATTGTACCAGACTCAGATCCCTCTCTGCTCTGCCATTCCGTGTTCTAATATTCCATTTCCTCTGTGCTTTTTTAGTTCTGGCATCCCATGTTCTACATCCTATATTCTAAGGCTCCTCCCAGATGGGAATTTTCTGTTCTATGGTCTCTCCCACCTCTGCCTTTCCACGTCCTGACAACTCTCCTAGTGCTGATAGTCTCTGTTCTACATTAACTCTCTCAGAGCCCCAAGGTTTTCTCAGCTCTGACATTGTCTTCTACTTTCTCTATTCTAATGCCCCCGTTACCTCTGACATTCCACGTTCTAAGGTCCCTCTGAACTCAGACCTTCTATCTTCTGAAATATGGTCTATCCTGAGGCTCCTCCCACCTCTGGCATTCTATGTTCTGAGACCCCTACCAGCTTTGACATTCCATGTTCTAAGGTCCACCCCCCAAGCATTACTTTCCAGCTATGGCATTCTATGGTCTAAAATTCCTTTCAGCATTGACATTCCATGCTCTTGGGTCTTCCCTACCTTTGACATTCCATGTTCTAGGGTCCCTCATAGATCTAAACTTTTAGGGTTCTCTGATTTTTATTCCAGGTAGACTAGACACACAAGCAACATCAAGGGCTGAAGGTGAAACTGTAACCCTTCCAACATAATGATTGTATCTCTTTCTTACTCACACTTAGTCCTCAGTATTAAACACCATCTTTGCGCTCTCTTTCCCTCCCTCCTTCCTTCT
>NW_025383590.1:0-7708 GCF_016433145.1 Gracilinanus agilis
TATAGTATAATATAGTGTAATATATAAAATATAATAGAAAGAAAAATTCCTTAACACAAAAGGCATTTGACTAATGAGGAGGGAGATTTCCTAGATGGAGTGGAAATTATCTGCCATTCTTTTTTTTTTTCCTTCAAGGATAGGTCATCAACTAGGATGAGCTTTTCCTTCCAGGAGAGTCCTTGTTCCAGGTGCCGAGCTATTTGAGGAGAAGGAAAGAAAATCAGCATTTATGAAGGACTACTATTTTCTAGGCACTATGCTATGTGCTTTACAAATATTAGCCCGTTGGCTCCTCACAACAACCTGGGAGGTAGGTGTTATTATTATTATTCCCATTTTACAGTTGAAGAAACTAAAACACAGAGAGTATAGCAGACTTGTTCAAGGTCACAACAGCTAGCAAATGTTCGGAGTCAAATATGAACTCCAGTCCTAATGTTCTATTCACTGGACCACCTAAGTGCCTTTGGAACACAGAAATATGGCCACTTTGAACTTTGTTGTTCATTTATTTCAGCTGTGTCTGACTCTTCATGACCTCACTTAGGGTTTTCTTGGCAGAGATAATGGAGTAATTTGCCTTTTCCTTTTCCAACTTATTTTACAGATGAGGAAACTGAGGCAAATAGGCTTACATGACTTTCCCAGGGTCACATAGCAAGTGTCTGGGGGTCATATTTGGACTCAGGTCCTGACTCCACTGTACTATCCTCAAGGTTTAATTTATGGTTTGAATTATATTTCCTGGACCCTGAAGCTGTAACAAAGACACCCCCTGCACTCTCACCCTCAGAACTAGAAAGTCTATAAGTTTCCTTGTTTAATTTTCAGTAACTAAACTATACCTTAGAGCAATAGAAATGGGGTCATAAAGACCTGGGTTCAGATTCTACCTCAAACACTTACAGGTTAGTCATCCAGAGTCCTGAAACCTTATTGGAAAATGGGCTCTTGCTTTCCTGCAGGTGACTGAAGCCTTCCATGCCTGGAATCCTTGTCCCTCTGTTGAACTGAGGCTCTTGTCCCCTAGAAACCAGGTTTGATTTTGCTGAGAAAGAATTTAGCAGGGTTTACTTGTAGGAATTACAAGTATTTCTCTTGCATCTGACAGTTTACGAAGAGGTTTCCTTAAACCATGATAATTAATGATTATTATGCCCATTCTATAGAAGAGAAAACTGAGGTTCAGAAAGATCAAGTCACTTGCCCCAAGTCACATAGCCAAAGATGGAAGCCACAACTTGAATCAAACACAAGTCTTCAGATTCCAAGTCCAGCAGTCCTCTCCTTGCTCTGCACAACCTTAGTTCTGTGAAAATGATCCTGGGAGCCAGGTCTACAACAAAACTTGGTTTTGGATCTAGTAACCTTCCCAAGACAGTAATGGTTTTCCTGGGTCGATAGGTTAGGATGAGATGGTTTGGGTTGGTTTTTTTTTTTTTTTGTAAAGATATTTTATCTAAACAATTAAATGTAATAGCAAATTTTCACCTAATTTTCCAAGGTTATATGTTCTAAATTGTCTCCCTCTCTCTCCTTTCTACCCACTCCCAGAGCTGGCAAGCAATTCAGTCTGAGTTATACATGTGTTATCATGCAAAACATATGTCTACATTGTTCATTTTTGTAAGAGAATACTCATAGAAAACCAAAACCCCAAAATAAAAACCTAAATGATTTAAAGTGAAAGATAGTATGCTTTGATCTGTGTCCAACTCCCACAGTTCTTTCTCTGGAGGTGGAAAGCTTTCTTTGTCATAAGTCCCTCAGAACTCTTCTGGATCATTGTACTGCTGAGTGTAGCTAAGTCTGTCACAGTTGATCATCATATTATATTGCTGTTTTGTATAATGTCCTCCCGGTTCTGCTTATTTCACTCTGCATCAGTTCATGGAGGTCTCTCCAGCTCTTTCTGAAATTATCCTGTCCATCATTCCTTACAGCACAATAGTATTCCATCACCATCCTATACCATAATTTCTTCAGTCATCCCCCAAGTGACGGACATCCTCTCAAATTCCAATTCTTTGCCACCATAAAAAGAGCTGCTATACATATTTTTGTGCAAGTGGGTCTTTTCCCCTCTTTTCAAAATCTCTTTGGAATGCAGACCCAATAGTACTATTATGGGGCAGCTGGGTAGCTCAGTGGAGTGAGAGCCAGGCCTAGAGACAGGAGGTCCTAGGTTCAAACCCGGCTTCAGCCACTTCCCAGCTGTGTGACCCTGGGCAAGTCACTTGACCCCCATTGCCCACCCTTACCAATCTTCCACCTATGAGACAATACACCGAAGTACAAGGGTTTAAAAAAATAATGATGAGCCCAATAGTACTATTACTGGATCAAAGGGTATGCACAGTTTTATAGCCCTTTGGGCATAGTTCCAAACTGCCCTCTAGAATGATTGGATCAGTTTATAACTCCACCAACAATGCATTAGTGTCCCAATTTTGCCACATCCCCTCCAACATTTATCATTTTCCTTTACTGTCATACTGGCCAACCTGATAGGTGTGAGGTGGCACCTCAACATTATTTTATTTTGCATTTCTCTAATCAAGAGTGATTTAGAACATTTTTTCATGTGATTATTAATAGCTTTCTTCATCTGATTTTTTTTTTGGTTGATAGATTTCTTCATCTGAAAACCGCTTGTTCATATCTTTTGACCATTTGTCAATTGAGGAATGGGTCTTACAAATTTGACTTAGTTCTCTATTTATTTGAGAAATGAGGCCTTTATCAGAGAAATTTGTTTAAAAATTTTTCCCAGTTTATTGTTTTCCTTCTAATCTTGTTTGCATTGGTTTTGTTTGAACAAAAACTTTTAAATTTGATATAGTCAAATTATTCATTTCACATTTTGTAATGTTCTTTGCCTCTTGTTTGGTCATAAATTCTTCCCTTCTCCACAGATCTGACAGATAAACTATTCTATGTTCCCCTAATTTACTTATAATATCACCCTTTATGTCTAAATCACATACCCATTTTGACCTTACCTTGGTATAGGATGTGAGATATTGATCTAAACCTAATTTTTGCCATACTGTTTCCCAATTTTCCCAGCAGTTTTTGTCAAATAGTGAGATCTAAGCCCAAAAGCTGGGCTCTTTGGGTTTATCAAAGTACCTTGATACATGAGCACCTTAAGTCACGAACAATTTGAGATACAAGCAGTCATGATCCAGATTTTTTTGCTTTAAGTCACGAGCGGATATTTGAATTCACCACCTTCTACTAGACAGCCTGCCAAAAATTCGGTTTCACAAGTTACACGAGGCTGTCTCATTTTGTTCAGTGTTTATCTGGCCATGAGAGCATCTGTACTGAATTGCTTTTGCTTTCTTCTTTACTTTTGCTTTATTATCAGTTGTTTTTTGGCAAATTTCTTAACTTTTAATCATGGGTCCTGACCATGGAGAATTGAAGGAGTTACAGCAGCAGCAGCATATGGAGGTTTTGCAGAAAATTAGTGGGGAGGAGCCCAAGATGGATGAGGTAATCAGTACAAGCGAGATAAGGAAATGTTGAGGATTTGGGAAAAAATTAAACCGTTTATTGAAAAGACACACCCAGAAAAAGTTGCAACAGGTCATGCCTTGGAGCTATGTGATGACACTTGTTTCATATCTGAAAGGGAGGAAGAAACAAACTTCCATGGAAAAGTTTTTGTTGAAAAGGCCTCTAAGTGAAATCGAGGAAAGCGTAGTAAAACAGCCAAAATTCAATGAAGAAAATGATGACAATTAAGTAAAGTAAAAAAAAATAGCAATTCAGTTTAGCAATAAAGTTACATATCATAAGTAATGTGTACGGTCAATTGTATTTAAACTTAAATGTAGTGTCCCGTGTGTAGAGAGTAAGTTATTTTGCAACAGTGCACAAAATGATAACCTCCTCCACCAGCATCTTCACCTGACCTGGAAGGTAAATAACGTTTCATAAGCAAGTTTATTTCTTTACATTCTTTCTTATTATTTCTAAATACATTTATTTCTTATTTATAAAGGACATTTTCTTATTTAAAAGCATATTAAACAAAAAATTCATGTGGTTTTTTTGGGGCTGGAACAGATTAATTGCATTTCCATTCCTAGCCCCCAGTCTATTCCATTGATCCACCCTTCTACCTCTTAGCCAGTATCAGATTGTTTTGATGATCACCGCTCTATAGTGCAGTTTGTAGGATGAGTTTACTGGACAGAATCAGCCCACTACGGTGATCAAGGCGCTCCCAGGCAAGAAGCCAAGTGTACCATTCAGTCATTCACCAAATATCTGGCACATACATGCTGTGCTCATAGCCCTGGGCCGACAGGTCTGCCGGGAGAAAGGAGAGGAGGAGATGCTTTCAACAACTTAGCATGGTGCTGAGAATGTCAGAACTGGAGTCAGAAGAGCAGGTTTCGGATTCCAGCCCAGCTCTGACAGCCCATGATCCTGAGCCAATCGCTTACCTGTTTTTTGTTTGTTTTTTTTTAACCCTTAACTTTTGTCCTAGTATCAGTTCTAAGATAGAAGAGGGATAAGGACTAGGAAAATGGGGTTAAGTCACTTGCCCAAGGTCTTACAGCTAGGATGTGTCTGAAGCCATATTTGAAGCCAGGACTTCCCAACTCTGAGCCTGGCATTCTATCCACTGTGCTGTCTTTCAATCACTTAGTCTTCAGAGTCTCAGTTTCCCCATCTGTAAAATGGGGATACTGATAATGATGATGATGACAATAATAGTACCTATAAGTGCTTTCAGATTTATAAAGCAGTTTATACAAATTATCATTATATCATTATATAGTATATCATTATATAACATATTATATAATATTGTTATTCCATAACAATATTATAATATTATAATCTATATTATTATTCCATAATAATATTATATTATTATAATCTATAATATTATTCCATAATGATATTATATTATTATAATCTATAATATTATTATTCCAGAACCTGGGAAATCAGCCCCTTCCCCTTCAGACTCTAGATCCCAAGCAATCCCACCATTAGAAGAGAATAGCTACCCTATACTCTCTACTATCACATCCTAGGCTGTAAGTGTCCTCCCAGCTCTGACATTCTCTGTTCTAAGCTCCCTCCCAGCTC
Organism: Gracilinanus agilis; assembly: GCF_016433145.1. Taxonomy (NCBI): domain Eukaryota; kingdom Metazoa; phylum Chordata; class Mammalia; order Didelphimorphia; family Didelphidae; genus Gracilinanus; species Gracilinanus agilis. Next base: position 5,119 of record NW_025383590.1, read on the forward strand.
TGATATTCTCTGTTCTAAGGTCTCTCCCAGCTCTGACATTCTCTGTTCTAAGGTCTCTCCCAGCTCTGACCTTCTCTGTTCTAAGCTCCCTCCCAGCTCTGACATTCTCTGTTCTAAGGACCCTCCCAGCTCTGACATTCTCTGTTCTAAGGACCCTCCCAGCTCTGACATTCTCTGTTCTAAGGACTCTCCTAGCTCTGACATTCTCTGTTCTAAGCTCCCTCCCAGCTCTGACATTCTCTATTCTAAGGGTTCCTCCAGCTCTGACATTCTCTGTTCTAAGCTCCCTCCCAGCTCTGACATTCTCTGTTCTAAGGTCTCTCCCAGCTCTTACATTCTCTGTTCTAAGCTCCCTCCCAGCGCTGACATTCCCTGTTCTAAGGTCTCTCCCAGCTCTTACATTCTCTGTTCTAAGCTCCCTCCCAGCTCTGACATTCTCCGTTCTAAGCTCCCTCCCAGCGCTGACATTCCCTGTTCTAAGCCCCCCACCCCCACCCACCCCCAGCTCTGGCATTTTGAGTGTCTCTAAGCAGTACAACAATGAAAGAAACTACGTATGCGGGGCACGGACTGGCTTTGCTTTAATTTCACAAGAGGACCAGGCGCCTATGCCTGGCCGCTACAGACACAGAACACGCACATACAGAACGACGACCTGAAGTAAAAGGCTGCATTAGGTACCTTCCTCCTGTCTCGAATCTCAGGCTGTTGGGAGTCACGGTGGCCAGCAGGTGGCAGCACGGTCTCACTCACCCGCTACCTCCTCTTCCCCAATGATCGGATTCCCTCCGGATCTGTCCCGAAGCTGGACACCAGGAGGACCCAGCGACCGCCCCCAAGGGTGGGAGAACAGACCAGCTCTCTCCTCCGCAGCTCTTAGCCCCACCATTCCCCCAACTTCCATCCCCCACTTCGGTGAAGAAGAGGGACTGCCTTTCTGGGAGCCCACGATAGCCTGGGCGAAAGGTCCAAAGCACGAGGGTCAGGACAAAGCCAAGGCAACACGTTTGTTCAGTTTGGCTGGTGGATGCCCGGCTGTCTGGTGAAAGATGGCTAGAAAGGGAGGGGAGGGACCAGATCGCGGGGTGGGGATGCGCGCTCTGGAATCCCGAGTTAAGAGAATTGTAGTGGGGGTTTTTTCCCTCTGTGGAGGAAGCCCCGGAGGGTTTCTGATGAGGAGGAAGATGAGAAGACCAGGGCTCTGAAGAGTATTTAATAGTTGTATAGGTTAGAGGGGGGAGGAGTTAAAGGCAGCAAGACCAATTAGGAGGCTACTTTAATAATAAAGAGTCCAGGAATGGTCATGGGAACTGAACCAGGGGAATAGTCTTCTTGTGGGGAAAGAAAAGAAAACAGATGTGAGATATGTTGGAAATAGACTGGAGTGGGGAGGTTCTGGGTTCAAATCTGGCTTCAGACACTTCCTACCTGTGTGACCCTGGGCAAGTCATTTAACCTTCATTGCCCAGTTATTGCTACCCTTCTGTCTTAGAATTGATACAAAGCCAGAAGGTAAAGGTTTTGTGTGTTTTTTTTCTACAGTTGGAAACTAAATAACATAATTCTAATGAACTGGTAGGTCAAAGAACAAATTATATCGTTGCCAAAAAACCAATGATAGGAAATTGCATTTAAAATGGTAATAAAAGGAGCAGTTAAGTGGCTTAGTGGTTTGGTTTGAGAGCCAGCCTTGGAGATGGCAGGTGTTGGGTACAAATCTTCCTAGCAATGTGACCCTGGGCAAGTCACTTAACCCCAATTGCCTTAGCCTTGCTGCTGCTGTTCTGTCTTAGGACTGATGCTAAGACAAAAAGTGAGGGTTTAAAAAAAAATAATTAAAAACTAAATAACAATTTTAAAAAACTGATAGATCAAAGAATAAATTATATTTCAAAGAACAATAGGAAATTTCCTTTTAAAATGATAAAAAAAAAGTGGGAGCCAATTGGGTGGCTCAGTGGATAGAGAGCCAGGCCTTAGAGACAGGAGGTCCTGGGTTCAAATCTGATCTCAGGCACTTTCTAGCTGTGACCCTGGGCAAGTCACTTAACCCCCATTGCCTAGCCTTTACTTCCCTTTTGCCTTGGAACTGATACTTAGTACTGATTCTAAGATGGAAGGTAAGAGTTTAAAAAATAAAATAATAAAAAGGGGAGCAGTTAGGGGGCTTAGTGGATACAGAGACTTGGGAGATCCTGGGTTCAAATCTAATCTCAGAGACTTCCTAGCTGTGTGACCCTGGGCAAGTTACTTAACCCCAATTGTCCAGCCCTTAGAAGTGACACTAAGACAGAAGATAAGGGTTTAAAAGAAAGACCTAGCCCAAGCCAAACATGGCATATGGAGAAAGAGAGTTGAGAAAGGGAGGAATCAAGTAGGATCAGGCATTTGAGAACATGGAGCCCTGGATGGAAGTCAGGGTCCTCACTAGAAATAGGGACCTTTAGGAAGGCTGGGTGTAGGGGAGATAGAATGCTTTGGGGATATGCAGAGGGTATCCAGGAAGAAAAGGACACAAGGCAGCTAATGAGGAAGGACAAGCAGGAGAGAGAGAGAGAGAGAGAGAGAGAGAGAGAGAGAGAGAGAGAGA
>NW_025383591.1:0-7233 GCF_016433145.1 Gracilinanus agilis
GGGAGGGAGGAAGGAAGGAAAAGGAAGGAAGAAAGGAAAGTAGGGAGGGAGGAAAAGAGGGAGGAAGGGGGGAGGGAGAAAGGTGAGAAGGAGCAAAGGAAGGAAGGAAATGAATCTAAGTTTAGAAAAGATGCAAGTTAGTTGCTGATGATTTAAAGAACAAACTGAGAATTCCTATAAATAGTCTTCTTAAGGGGCAGCTAAGTGGCTCAGCGGATTAAGACCAGACCTAGGTTCGAGTCTGGCCTCAGATATTTCCTTGCTGTGTAACCCTGGGCAAGTCACTTAATCCCAATTGCCTACTTTCTGTTTTGTTTTTTTTTTTTGCCTTGGAACCAATGATTAATTCTAAGATGGAAGGTAAGGGTTTAAATATTTTTGTTTGTCCTTTCTGGGGCAAAGGAAAGCCTCAGTTGGAGGAGTTATAGGAAGCTTGCTGGAGTGGGAAAAGGGAGAGCTGGTCACCTCCCACCTTTACCTCTCCCTACTGGATCTCCCTAACTTTCCTCATTTCTTTAAAAGCTCCTCCTCCTTTCTCTGGGCTGGGCATCCAGGGCTAGTAAATTTGGCCATGTGTGACCCTGATCCTTACTCATGACCCTACATCTCTGACTCTGGGCATTGGCATTGACTGCCTCCCAGGTTTGGAATGCTCTCCTTCATCTCATCTCCACCTCTTGGCTCCCTTCAAGGCCTGGATAAAATCCCCCCTTATCTATAGGAAGCCCTTCCTGATTCCCCTTAACACCACTGCCTTCCTTCTGTGCTGATCTCTAATTTATTCCACCTATAACTTATTTGTACATTATTTTTTTGCAAGCTGTCTCCTCCCACGAGACTCCTTGGGGACAGGGACTGTCTCTTAACTTGTCTTTGCATCCCTAGCACCTAACACAGTGTTTGGAGCCCCAAAGTAGGTGCTTAATAAAATTTGACTGACTAACTGAGAAGAGAGAATAGCAGTGAGGCAGCTGATCATGCAACAACTTTCTGATCCTTCTTCCCTTGACATTTAAGAATGGAAGCCCCAAACCTGAAACCTGGGCCTGAAAAAGGGAAGTCTAACTAGAAATACTGCCTTTCAATTACCCACAAATCTTTTTTCACTCTTCAGTCCCTGGCAGTCTAGGCAAGGCAAGGCAAGGCTGGCTCTCTCAGAACTATCCTTGTCTCGAAGTAGCACTTTTCAAGAAACCGAGAAATCCAGAAAAAGAAATCAATTCTAGAAAATTCTAGGTTTCCATGAACTCGGCATCCCTTACTACAAAACCTTCATGGCCATCTCCAATCCATGCCACCTGCACTCTAGTCTTCTATTCTTCCTGCCAGCATTTAGATTCTAGGCCTTGGATGCCGATTCATGAGCATTCGTCCAATCTGGTCCTTCTCAGCCTAAAGAGTACTTCCTAGACTCATGCCAATGAACTCATACTCTTTCTTCTTCACTTCTTGCTCCTCTTTTAGAATGTAAGTGAGGGCTGGACCGTCTTGCTGACTGTTCTCGTATTCTTAGCACTTAGCACAATGCCTGGTCTAGTGTAAGCACCGTATATATGCTTTCTCAGTCAGTCAGTCAGTCAGTCTCTCTACAACTTATTTTATTTTTTTAGTTAATGGGAACAAAGGCCTCAGAGACAAATGAAAGTTGTTGATACTGATGAAAGACGGGTTCTTGGGGGTTCTCACAATTCATTCTCTATAAAAGATGAAGGGAGAAAAGTGGGGAGAAATTGTGTGAATAACAAAGCCATATAATTAGGGCAGGGCAGCCGGGAATTTGTCTTGGGGTACTAATGTAGAGAATCATAATAGCTTATAGTCCTTCCACAGGAAAAACAAAACAAAACAAAACAAAATGAAACCAACAGTTATTATTTAACGAGAATGGGATAGGGAGGGGAATGGACCTGTGATTTCACTGGTACAAGGAGCTCTCAATGAAGAATCTCACCAAAACAATGCAAGTTGGCACCTCTGCAATTTCTGGTTTTGGAGAGTCAACTAGGGCACTGTTCCAAGGTCACAAGTCAGTTTGTATCACAGATAGGGTTTGAACTCAGATCTTCCTATCTCTGAAGTTGGTTTTCTATCCATTACACCAGACTATCTTTTTAAAAAAAAATTTTTAATGCAAACCTTCTTATTAGAATCAATACTAAGTATCCGTTCCAAGGCAGAAGATCAGTAAAAGCTAGGCAATTAGAGTTGTGACTTCCCCAGGGTTTCACAGGTAGGAGGTGTCTTAGGCCAGATTTGAACCTAGGACCTCTCATCTCTAAGTCTGACTCTATTCACTGAGCCACCTGGCTGCCTTTCCACAATAGCTCTTAAAAGGCAAGAATCATTAGGAAGCAGAGTTGCCTATCCAGTAGAAGTCCTGCACTGGTAGCCCAGGGTCTGAGTCACCCATGAAGTGCTATGTTCCCTGAGATGGTCAGCTGCCACTTGCCCCAGGCCTTGTCTGTGGTACCTGTGGCTCTCCTAAATAATGATTTTCCTCATTGAAATAATAGGATTCTAGTCCTAAAGCCACTAAGAATCTGAGTTCATGTAGTCCAAATCCACCCATCTGACGGATGAGCAAACTGAGACCGGAGGAGGTTAAGTGACTTATCCAAAGTCTCACAGGGAATAAGCATCGATGGCAGGATTCCACCCCAAGGTCTCTGCCTTCAGAATCAGAGCTCTCTCCTAAGCTCACTGAGGTAAGCCCCCAGACAGAGCTGGGCTGGCTGGGGCTCACTCATGCTGCACCTGAAGGGTGAATAAACAGAAGCTCCTGGGTCAGCCGGGCCCCCCTGGGCACCTCCAGCAGGGCTGGCTCCATTTGCTTGGGGGCGGGCAGCGGGGAATGCTCATAATTACTCCCGGAGATGGCAGTATTGAAGCAGAAAGAGGAAAGGGAGATAAGAGGCCTTGGCAGAAGAATCATAAGAGTTTTCATCAGAAATCCGAGTTCTTCCATTTAGGACTTGGCTGTTGCTGGGGGACAGAACTCCGAGTTTTTATCACCGAACCAGCCACGTGTGGCCCTTGGAATCTGACATTGAAAACGCTCTCTTCTCTGAGTTATCTCTACTTTTTGATTAGATTTTTTAAAAAGAAAAAGAAAAAAAGGCACTTTAAGGGGGGAAAAAACCCCAATTACCCTGACGCAGAAGAGAAAGTAGCCAAGAAGAATAGATTGGCTTCAATATACACAAACGCACGCCTGGCCGCAACACCACTGAGGCATGTACGGTGGACTCACAATATGTCGGGTTTAGCGGAGTGGAACCGAGTGTACAAAGGGGCATTGTCTGTGCCCAGCTGAGAGAGCAAGCTTATTCTGCTCTCTACAAATCCAAATTAGCCAGGCCACGGGGCAAACCACAAGCCCGGGTGGCAAGACACAAACCAATAGGTTCTTGGCATTTACAAAAATGGATTTCAATTTCCATTTTCGTTTTCTGGATTTTTTTCCAGGTGTTGGCACGCCATGGAAGACGGCTCTACCTGATAAGCAAGAAGCCGGTTACGTTCTTTTTCGGCATGGATAGAGAGCCACTCGACACAATCCACCCCAAAAAGCATTTATTAAATGTTCACCATGTGCAAGGAGGTGCAGTGGATAGAGTGCCAAGGCTGGAGGCAAGAAGACTTGAGTTCAAATCCAGTCTCAGACACTTAGTAGCTGTGTGATCCTGGGCAAGTCACTTCATCATCCTTGCCTCAGTTTCCTCATCTGTAAAATGAATTGGAGAAGAAAATGGCAAACCACTCCAGTATCTGCCAAGAAAACTCCCAATGTCGGACATGACTGAAACAACAGAAAGATAACAGCAAATGTGCAAGTTGGTTCCTGGGTCTTACACTCAAGAATGGCACGGGTTCAAGTTTCACCTCTGACATATCCTGACTATGTGACCCAAGCAAAGTCACTAAACCTCTCCCTGCCCAGGCAGCTCTCCCTTTCTCCTCAGTGCTAGTTCTCTGCCTTTTGTAAGTAAATCTCACCAAGGTGTTGGTGGAGGTTGGAGACTAGCTTTAAGGTGTGATCCCTCTCCTTGTCATTAGCATTTTCAAAGGGGACCTGAGAAGCAGCTCCAAGGGAAAGAATTTCACTTTAATCCCACGAGTATTTATTTCATACCTCTTGGGGAAGCAGCAGTGAATTACGCATGAGATACAGAAAAGTTTTTTTTTAAAAACAGTCCCAGTCCCACCTCTCCACCCCGGGCATATTGTAGGAGGGTAAACTGAGTCAGTCTGTTCGCCAAGGGGCATTTATTTATTTGTAATTGTTTTCATTTTATTGGCTGATTCATTTATGTTTGCTTTTTAATGCAGGCTCTTTTTAATTTTGGTTGTTCATTCATTTCAGTCTTGTCTGATTCTTGGGGATTCCATTTGGGTTTTTCTGGGCAAAGCCACTGGGCTCGTCTGCCACTTCTTTCTCCAGTTCATTTTACAGATGAGGAAACTGAGGCAAATAGGGTGAAGTGACTTGCCGAGGGTCACCCAGCTAGCAAGTGTCAGGCCGGATTTGAACTCAGGTCTTCCTGACTCCAGGCTCAGCACTTTATCCATGGAGCCACCTAGCTGCCCTTTTTAAAACGCCTTTTAATAATCTGCTTGATTATGGAGAGGCAACATTTAATATTGGTTTATTTATTTGTTTGTTTAGTTTGGCCCTCACCATGGTGCCTGCTTGGTTTATTCTTAAGGCCTGAGTCTCCCTATATTGTCCAGCCTCCACACGAGCAGGTCCCGCTCTGACGAGCCTGGGGCAGCTCCCCCCTCCTTAGATGGAGGCTCCCACTCCCAGGGGCTCCCCACATTCATTACTACAGTTCAGAACTGCAGAGCTCAGGCAACCCACCAGCCTCAGCCTCCCGGACAGCGGGGCCCACCGGTCAAAAGCCATTTAGTAAGCTCTCACTCTGACAGCAGGATGGACCGTCGGACACAACTGCACAGCAACGAAAACCGGCTCCATTCCTGGGCTAGGAAACGGAGCTCCAAGAGAGAGGCCAAATCTGAAGTGCCTCCATGAGGCCATCCATCGAGGCCCAGAGAAGGGCCGTTCACCTAGCAGGAGGACACAACACTCACAACTAAGAGGACAGGGAAAGGCTACCTCCAGGAGATGGAACCTGAGCCGAGGCTTGAAGGAAAGTGTAGATTCAGTCGTGACCAAGCAAGCCAAACACAGAGAACAGCTAAGGCAAAGGTAAGGAGGTGGGAGATGGAAGGAGGAGTCGAAGGTGTTTGGGACATAAAATGCATGAATGGTAGCCAGCCTAGGAAGGTAGGAGAAAAGCCACACTGGGAAGAGCTTAAAATGTGGAGTTTTATATTTTATCCTAGAAGAGGAGTTCTTAATCTGGAAGCTGTGAACTTGCATTTAAAAATACTGGGCAGGGGGCAGCTAGGTGGCTCAGTGGATTGAGAGCCAGGCTTGGGTCCTGGGTTCAAATCTAGATCTAGACTTTTCTTAGCTGTGTGACCCTGGGCAAGTCTAACCCTTAATGCTCTTCTGCCTTGGAACCAATTATACAGTACTGACTCTTAAATGAGTCATCTCATATGAGTTGCCCTATGTTGTCCAAACAGGAAGTGCCCAGCCTTTAAAAATGAAAAAAATAAAAAAAAAAAAAAAGAAGCAATACTATATATTGGTTCCAAGGCAGAAGAGCAGTAAGGGCTAGACAATAGGGGTTAAGTGACTTGCCCAGAGTCACACAGCTAGGAAGTATCTAAGTCCAAATTTGAACCCAGGACCTCGTGTCTCTAGGCCTGGCTCTCAATACACTGAGCCACCTAGCTAGGTAGCAGAATTCAGTCTCAAGACTTGAATTCAAATCCTGACTCAGATACTCACTAGGGGTCCAATTCTGAGCAATTACTTAGCCACTCTGTGCCTCAGTTGCTGTCTCTGTAAAATGGGGATAATAACAGCACCTGTCTTCCAAGGATGTTGTGAGGATTACATGGGATAATATGTAAATAAAGTGCTTTGCAAACCTTCAAGAGTGCAATTTATGTGCTAGTTGTTGTTAATATTATTAGGCAGCAGTTAATATATAGGCAGCATATAATATTATATTATAATATAATTATAATATTATTATATAATAATAATATTATTATTATATAATAACATTATTAGGTAGCGCCATAGTGCACAGGGCCTGGGAGTCAACAAAACTCATCTTCCTAAGTTCAAATCTGGCTTCACATATTAGCTGTGTGACCCTGGGCACTTAACTCTTTTGGCCTCAGTTCCTCATCTGTCGAACAAGCTGGAGAAGGAAATGACAAACCACTCTAGTATCTTTGCCAAGGAAATACCAAATGGGGTCACCAAAAAGATGGTCGCAACTGAAACAAACTATTATCAGAATCTAGCTTCTGCTTGAAGACTCTCAGAAATGGGGAACTCATTACTTCTCAAGGCAGTGGATTCCATTTGTGGATAGTTCTGTTGAAACTTTTTCCTTAAATTCTAGAGAGGCAAGAATACTTGGCTAGGGAGTGAGCTCAGTTCTAAAAATAAATAAGTTAATAAAACCAAAATACAGAGGCAGCTGGGTAGCTCAGTGGATAGAGAGCCAGGCCTGGACCCAGGATTTCTGGGATCAAATCTGGCCTCAGATATTTCCTAGCTGTGACCCTGGGCAAGTCACTTAACTCTAATTGCCTAGCCCTTACAGATCTTCTGCCTTGTAACTGATACGTAGTATTGATTCTAAGACAAAAGGCAAGCTGGGTCATGAAGAAGAGCTCAAAAATGTCCTGCCTCTGTTTTTGGCAAAGGTGGGGCACCATGAGTGTGGCACATAGCATATGCCCACATATTTCATTCATGTCCTGGTTGGTTCTGCTCAGGTGGCTTTTCCTCCCTCTTTCTCTCCATTTGTTTTCTTTGTTATAGACTCTTTTCCAAGGTTGACTACAATTACCAGGAGAATTAAAAGAAGCAGGCAGTAGGGCTGAGGCCAATGGATTCTTGGAGAGGGGACCATGGGGCTTTGCAAGTTTCTCTCTAAATAGGGATGGGGGTAGGGAGGGAAGGAGAATATTTGAAAATGAAAGTGATGTAAAAACAAAAAAATCAGTAATTTTATTTTAAGGGTGTGTGTGAGAGAGAGAGAGAAGAGAGAAGAGAGGAGGGAGAGAGAGAGAGAAGAGAGAAGAGAGGAGAGAGAGAGAGAGAGGAGAGAGAAAGAGAGAGAAGAGAGGAGGGAGAGA
>NW_025383592.1:0-4342 GCF_016433145.1 Gracilinanus agilis
AAAGAGCCTGGCATAATAGAAAGACAGCTTTCTGCCAAGTCAGGAAAACCTGGGTTCAAATCTCACCTCTGATACTTCCTGGCTGTGTGATGTTTGGCAAAGCCTTAAACCTCTCAGCAACTTAAGGCAAAGTTCTAAGACTCAAACTTGCCGAATATTTGCTAATCAGCATTCCAGCCTCTCTTATTTACTCCTGCCTATCCCAGTTTCAGTGCTCTATATGTTCAATAAATAGCGAACTGACTTTTTCCAGTGTCTGAATAGAGAACACAGAGTAATGTAAAGAAACATGGAGAGCTTTCTTATAGCTGAAATATAGTGACCCCAGTCCTAAAGTCTATTGAGTATATAAGGGAGAGAGAGAGAGAGAGAGAGAGAGAGAGAAATTAGACAGAGCTATATAACTCTAACTCAAAACCCCCTCTCTTTCTCTGAGAATAGTGGCCAAACTTCTGGTGCCAACCTCTTGCTTTCCCTTTTGGCAGAAAAGAAAATCTTTCTTGGAGAAGGGTAGGAGGAGAAGTTAGAGAGATTTACTCTGCATGTCTTTGAACAATACCTATGCTATATGTGAAGGAATAGTCCTCACAACAATTATGGTATATGCAGAATTAATAATTTCCATATATTTCCATATCCACTTTAAGGTATGCAAAGTACTTTCCACACAACAACCCCATGAGGTTGGTATAAATACTATTATCCCCATTATACAGATATGGAAGCTGAGGTTCAGGGAGTCACAGATAGGTGGTGCAGTGGATAGGACACTAAACCTGGAGTCAGGAAAATCTGACTTCAAATCTGGTCTTAGATACTTACTAGTTGTGTGATCTTGGGTGAGTCACAATCTCTTTGCCTCTCATCAAAAGTAAAATGGAGATAATAGCAGCACCTTCCTCCCACATCAAATGAAATAATATTTTTAAAGCACCTGACACATAATAGGCACCACATAAATGTTAGCTATTATTATTTTTATTCTAGAAACCTCTCCTAGCTAATTATTGCTTACAGATAGAATCTGAGCCAAACTCCAAGACCAATGTTTGTTGGTTTGTTTCTTAAACATTAACATAACACAATTAAGTAAAAGCATTTGTACTTTTGAATTTCAATTTCCATTCAGTTATTTGCGTGTAATCTGGTTTACCATATATACTGGGTGTACATATAGATATATGACCCAAAAAAACCCTCTCTTCAGAGGTAGGAGTCAAATTCTTTGCTAAGCTACTCTGAACAATGTAAGAGCTCAGTGAGGCATCAGTAAAAGCAGCCTCCCCTAAGCCTCATATAGATCTCTCTTTAATGAACTGAGCTGTAATAAGAACCAGATCTGAAGAAGGAGTCTGGAGGGAATGATAACAAGCTGGATCATGCAGGTGTGTGCCGGGTGAGGGCATGTGGCGGCGATGTTATGGGAGGATAAAGGTTCTCCAAGAGAGAGGTCTGTGATTGGCCTATTCATGTTCCAGTTAAAAAAACAAACAAGTTTCTAATTGAATTTATTGCTTCGGGCTCAATAAATTCATTCAGAGTTGTAAATATATAATAACTATATAGCTTTTTATTTTCTTTTTGAGACTGGATCTCTCCATCTTGCCCAGGTTGGAAGTGTAAAGACTACTACCAGGTCAAATCCCATTAGTAACTAGCATGGAAGCTTTAACTCATTCTGCTTCTGACCTGGGCTGGTCCAACCCTCCTCAGCCAATCTGGTGGCCCTTCAACCCCAGATTCACCGAGCCTCCCAGCAGGTCAGAACTCAAGAGATTAGGCTCCCCTGTGTCAAGGATTAAACTTGAACACCAGGTCTGCTTTACTTATAGATTTTCAAATGAAAGTAAATTGCACTGCCTTGGATTATTTGTTTACCTAAAAAAAAATCCTAATGCCTTATATTGGCATTCAAGGCTCTCCACAATCTGCCCCCTACTTACCATCCAGTTTTACAACACACATTCATGTACTATTTGCTCAAGCTTAAATTAATCTTCTTGACATCCCCCAAACCTAGCACACATTCTTCTTCCACTCAATCTTTGCTTCTTGGAATGCCTTCCTTTGCCATCTCTACCTTTCAGCACCCAAATCATCCCTCAAGGTCCTATGCAAATGCCATCTTCTCTCTGATATTTTCCTAGACTCCTCCCTTATTCTTCTAATATCACAGCGCTCCTCACTTCTCTTCTGTATTTACAAATGGTATTGTAGTTATTTTCGTACATCTGCTATGTTATAAGGACAGCTAGGTAGCTCAGTGGATAGAGGGCTGAGACCGGAGTTAGGAAGACACATCATCCTGAGTTCAAATACAGTCTTAGACACTTAGTGACTGTGTGAACCTGGGGAAGTCACATAACCCTATTTGCCTCAATTTCCTCATCTGTATAATGAACTGGAGAAGTAAACAGCTAGACTATGGCAATTGTATTGTATCTGAAAATATTACTGTTTTTTTAGATACAATACAATTGCACACTTAGTAGGTCACTGAATAGCACAAATATAACTTTCATATGCAATGGGAAACCAAAAAATTCCTGCAACTTTGCTTTATTACAATAATTACAATATTTGCTATATTGTCATAGTCTAGAACCGAACCAGTTTTAGTTTTTATTTTTTCTAGTTTATAAACTTTTCAAAGACAGATGTTTTTGTTTTTGTCATCCTATCCCTATTACTTAGTGCACTGCTTGGCACATAGTAGATGCTTAATAAATGCTTGTTGACTAATTGTTTAACTCCTTGATTTACTGGTGTGGGAACTGAAATCCAGAGGAGAACAGAGACTTGTAGTCTGTCAAGAGAAGTAGCATCCATAGTTGCATTGGAATAGGGTCAGGATTTGATTTCAGAGTCTCTCTATCCATACCCAATGGGAAGCTAAATATTGCAGTGCAAAGAATGCTGGGCCTAGAATCAGAAAGTTCAAATCCAATCGCAGACACTATCTTTGTGATCTTGGGCAAGTCATGTCACCATGTTAGCCTCAGTTTCCTCATCTGTAAAATGAGCTGGAGAAGGAAATGGCAAACTACTCTAGTTTTTTGCCAAGAAAACTCCAAATGGTGTCATGAAAAGTCAGATGTTATTGAAAAACAACTGAACAGCAACAAATATGACAGGACATGAGAAGAATCAGAGAAACGACTAAAAGTGATGCTATAATGCTATAGCAACCCCATTGGTCTACTTCCCCAACCTGTCCTAGTATGGTGAGTTGGGTCCCCAGAGGGTGGCTGCTACCCCATGTTCAAGGCTTTAGCCCGTGGCACTAATACTCTTCTAAAACTACCAACCCCACCAGTGTTCTTTCCTTTAGCAATCAGCCAGGAAACACAATTAGTTCTTACCCAAAGCATTTCCTGAGAGCAGAGTAAAAAGCCAGTACCTACAAAACATTGCCTTGACAAATCTGGGGCACACTTTCCAACAAATACTCAAAGTATCTGAGGGGGAGGTTGCCAGACTTAAGAGAAAAATAATATTGAGGTGCCTGTGTTAGATAGGTGGGGTAAAGGTAGATCACAATTGCTGGTATGTACTTCCAGACCCTTAATGAGCTTTCTTTGTCATTTTCATAAAGCTCTCCACACTTGCTCTGAACAGAGCATCTTTCGTTCTACTGGACTCCCTGAGCTCACTCCTCAGTGGGCAGCGATGGTCTCCATCTAATCTAGCCAAGATGTGGATGAAAACAACTTATTCCAATGTCCAAGAAGGGCTGAAGTAGGTGCTTTATCATGGTTAGAGCTTGGTTAAACATGGAAGATACCGAAGTCATCCACCATATCTTGGGTCTTAGGCACCCTTGACTTCTGTCTTATCATTGATGACTCTTGTTAATGGAACTGGTTCTGAATGACTCAAAAGAACTGACAGAGGTCAAACGAGTCCCATTGGTACAATAGCAATAGCATTTATTTTCTGAAAGTATGGGAAATGCTTGTAGAGCAGAGAAAGATTAGTCTCAGCTGCTCAAAAGCAGACTGCTGCTGGTCACCAATTATGGACTCTTAGAGGAAAAGGTGGCTGTTGGAGGAACTCACACAAATGTTGCTTGACTTGGAGCACAGATGTTTTGAAAAGTCTGAGGCTAGCTGGATCTGCTTTGTAATTGTAGGCAGGCTTCATTCTTTTGGGGTGAGTGAGACACTTTCTTGAGTGCCATCCTGTCAGAGATATTGCTCCCCCTGGCCCCTTCAATGGTTATTGAATTCTCTTCCTCCTCTATGTATCTGGGAAAAAGGAAGCTCAGACATAAAGTTAGAATCTCAATTCTTTCCACATTCTGGAGAGAGAGAGAGAGAGAGAGAGAGAGAGAGAGAGAGAG
>NW_025383593.1:0-1699 GCF_016433145.1 Gracilinanus agilis
ATTAATATCCAAATACTCCAAGTATTATATTTAATGAGATTTATGAATAATAACTTGAAGTAAGGAATTAAAAGCCTAAGTAAAGAAAACCAGATTTCCCAGCCACTCATGGGAGAAGAGAAAGTGAGGGCAAGGTTAGAGACAAGTATATACTAACAACATAAGCACCTGACTTGGGGAGGAAAAGGAAAGGAGTTCTGGGAGATGAAATCCACAGCAGGTGAATTGTTGAAGTTCTCTTACTGAGGATGGAAATTAATTCTTTGTTTTTAGCTCCCAAAACAATCAACAAAATGAATTGATTGCTAATATATTTAAAGGTGCCTTTTCCTATTGGCTCATTACAAGTAACTCTCACACATGACATCTCCAGAGCCAGCTGTGCTTTCTAATTTGCCTATGCTGGGGGTAGGTAGGTATCTCAGTGGATTGAGTGCCAGGCCTAGAGATGGGAGGTCCTAGGTTCAAATCTGACCTCAGACACTTCCCAGCTATGTGACCCTGGGTAAGTTATTTAACACCCACTGCCTATAAAAAAAAATTAAGAATAATTTGCCTGTGTCACCAAGGGGGGGCCTGTGCAGAGGAAGATCTCCCAGCCCCCTGTCTCATGATATTCTTGACTCCATTGTTGGCTTTTTCCTGCTGCCATTCTAGCCTCATGACCTAAGCTATCCAGTGATTTCCCTCACGTAGTCCTTGCTTCCAGTTCCCATGCTAGGTATATGTAGTAGAAAGAGGGAAAGGCAAATTTCCTTCTCACAATCTCCCCTTTGATTCTTTGGAAAACTAGCATGCTAAATCTCCTTACTTGGGTGTTCTAGGAGATTTAACATGATATGTCTCCCCCAATGAATTGTTCTACATATGGACCCTATATATATTTAAAGATTCTCTGACTAGAGGTAGCTCCAGGAACAGAGGGTCTTGGGCATGACAACAGCTCATGTGCAACAATAGGAGAGAGCTCTAAATTCTCTTCACACTCATAAATGTCCAACCTTCCTTGAAGTTTAGAGAGAATTTGATGTACAGTTGGGTAACAGAAAGGATATGGTGCCCATAGTCAGAAGCAGTCAGGGTTTGATCTAATCGCTGCATGAACCCGAAAAGCATCATATGCTTGATCATAATGGTTGGAACCTCTGCGGAAAGAAATTTCTTAAAGTTGAAACAAGCACATGCTTATCCCAGGGGGAAAATAGCTTCTGAACAAAACTCCCAATTCTTTACTGCTTGAGATACTATTAACACATTTTGAGGTCACATCTGTCGGGACGCAGTGGGAACCTGCAAGGGATTTTTGGACCACTAAATGGGAAAGGCTGCAAGAGGACTAAGAGTGAAGTAGTCTGTGCACTTCCTTCCAAAAAGATGATAGACTCAATTTCCTGTATGGGACACACATTTTTTAAAATCCCTTACCTTTTGTCTTAGAACCAATAATGCAGAATAGTGGGAAAGTTTAGGCAGTGGGGTTAATTGACTTGCCCAGGGGTTCCATAGCTAGAAAGTTTCATGAGGCCAGATTTGAACTCAGGATCTCCCTTCTCTAGACCTGGTTCTTTATACACTGAACCACCCAGATACTCTAATGTCTTTCATTATTTAAAATGTTGTTTATTATAAGGATTCTATTTTTATTTTAGTGATCAGTGACAGTTAAGGACATATATAAATATATATGTCTAGATGAGTA
>NW_025383594.1:0-4108 GCF_016433145.1 Gracilinanus agilis
TCCCCTCCCCCCAGCCCCCCACTCCTGGCACGGCTCTCCACTTAAGGCCAGCCCTGGGGAGAGGAGCCTTCCCTGTGCCCCAGCCAACCCAAGCCATAAAATCAGCCCCCAAGAGGCTCCGCTGGGGTCAGAGGAAAGTGTACCCAGCTGGCCACGGGCCATCTTCTCCCCACCCCAGGCTTGGCATTAGCTAACCATGTGCTCCTGTCTCCCTGGGAACCCCTAATCTTGTTTCCTTCTGGACGTGAAGTCCTCGGGTTGCCAGGGCAGGGTTCAGGTGCCCGTGGGCGCCCGCGTGGGCAAGATCTCTGCGTCCAGGGACGGTGGGGCAGCCCCAGGTGGAAGAGCTGGGCCCGGCTCCAAGTCTTCCTAGCAGTGATCCCGGGCAAGCCGCTCGACCTTTGCCTTAGTGGCATCTAAAACGGGGGTGACAACCTACTGGCCAGAGTGGTCCTGAGGATCCAGGGAGACCCCCCTTCAGGGCCTCCTAGACCTCGGAGCGCCGTAGCTTGCTGGCTTCCCTCCCCAGAAGCAGCCTGGGGATTGGGGGGACTTTGGTGGAAAGTCTCCGAGCTGTGACCCTCCCTCAGGAACTAGGGATGCCTGTGGAGGCTGCCGAGGTTTAGGGCACGAATGTCGGCACGGCCGGGGTGTCGGGCATCTTGAGAAATGCTGAAGGAAATCAGAAATGCCGGATTCTCCCAAAGGGCCTTTGGCCCGGGCTGGGGAAGAGGAATCCGCCTTCCCCATGGCCCGGGCTCCGGAGGCTGCCCGACAGCCTGATCTCTCGTGGCCAGCCCAGCCAGCTCCAGGGAGGGATCCCCAGCCCAGGCCACCGCTTCCTCGGACCTTACGTGCCTCGTGTCTCCTCCGGCAGAGCCCCTGCTCGCTGGCGTTTGGCCGGATCACGGCCCCTCCACGAGGCTGGACGGCGCGGTCAGCATTCTGCCCCTGAGCCAGCCAATGCCACCGGCCCGTGGGCGGCCCCACCTTGGGCTACTCCGGCCTCGGCCTCGGAGGTAGCAGCCTCGGAGGAGGCCAGGGTGGGGCAGAGCTGTGAGTTTGCTTCTTGCCAAAACCAAAAATGTGAACTTTTGTGTTTTTGAATCTCAGTGAGAGGAATAAAAGTGCAGCCACCGGTGAGGCTTGGGGAGGGACGGAAGTCAGGCAGGAGCCCCTCCAGCAGTGGGATGGGCTTTAGAGTGCCAGGCCGACCCGGGACAGCCCAGGACGGAGGACGGGGCCGAGGACGGGGCTGGGGGCCGAGGACGGGGCTGGGGGCCGTGAGGTGAGACACAAGTTCTCTGCCTGGGGACGAGTCGGCTGAGGTTCTGCCTCGTCGTGCCTGTCCTCGGCTGCCGCACACCTACCAGCCCCAGCCTTTGCCCCAGGCCTAGGGCGGCCCGTCTGTGCCCTGGAACACATTCCCCAGCCCCAGCCCGCTGGCTCCCTGCTGCTCAGATGTCATTCCAGCCCCCTCCCCCAAGGGAGAAACTCCTAAACAGGAAATGCTCCTGGGCTGCGGGCTCTGAGCCGGGGCCGCACAAGGGCGCCAGCAGCCAGACGGACGGTCCCAGGCGTCCAGCCGCGGCCCCTCTCTGGTCTCTCCGTCCCGTGGCTCCGGCCAAACCCCGGGGCTCCAGCCAGCCTCCCAGCGTGGCTTAGGCGTCCCTCCCTTCCCCAGCGGCCGCCGGGCCTTTGGGTGCCCTTACTAAAAGTGCGGCCCGAGTTCTGGTCCAGTTAGAGATGCTCCGTAGCTCTGTGACCCCCCAATACGTGGGCAGGCAGGTGGCCCAGCGGGCAGTGCCGGGGCCAGAGGTGGGATGACTCGCCTTCCGGAGTCCAAGCCTGGCCTCACACGCTTCCTCGCTAGGTGCCCCGGCTATGGTGCTTCACCCTGTTTGCCTCAGTCTCCCCATCTGTAAAATGAGCCAGAGAAACCCCTCCCACGGGGCAGCAAAGAGCCGGCCCCAGAGGGGGAGGCACTCCCCAGGCCCCCGTGGGGCACCTCATTCTCCCACGTTAGGGGGAGAAGGGCTGCTCTCACCCTGTCAGCGGGGCTCCCGGGGTCCTGCCTCATGCTGTTCTCTGTTTCCCTCTTCTCAGGGATAGTGTGAAGACGGCCCCGAGCTCCCGGAAGGGGGATTCCCCCAGCATCGACTACGTGGAGCTGCTGCAGCACTTTGAGAGGGTCCAGAATAAGCACCTGGAGATGAGACACCAGCGGAGCGGGCGTGGGGATCACCTGGACCGCAGGATCGTCCTCTGAACCCCCAGCATGCCCAGCTTTGGGAAGGAGGCTGCTCGGAGGCCTGGTGTGGGCAGGAAGCAAAAGGGTGGTCCTGTGGACCATTTGTGGCCTTCACGGGGTCCTCTCCAGAACCCCAGCTGGGAGGTGCTCGTGCCGCTCCTACAGCCAAATAGGAAGCCCGTCATTCAAGGGCAGAGGAAGAAAGGCTGCTCCCCGGCGTCGCCCGCCCCAGCCGCTGCCCCCCCGCCCCCCTCTTTCTAACGAGCCCCTTCCATTTGGATTGAGAGCAGAACTCGATGGCTCCCTGCCCCAGATCTCGCTGCCTCAGGCTTCTGGCTCTTCCTCCAGCCTCTGCCTGGATCCTAGGTTTGTATGGAATGATGGAGATCTCCCACATCAAATAAAGGAATGATGGTAAATTCTCTCCCGCCTCCCCCGTCTGTGCTGCGGCTTATTTGTTCAGTCAGGTTCCCCTGGCGGTCCCCCTCCCCCCCCAGGCCCAGGAGGTGCCCCTGGAGCTGCTCTGCTGGTGTCCAAGGGCTCAGCTGAGAAATCCGAGTTGAGATTAGACCAGAGACTTCATCCAATGAGGTTACGACTTTTCTGGCACCAACTTGGAGGCCTCCAGGTGGAGTGACTTGCCCAGGATCACACCACTAGGATATTCCAGGGGCAGGATTGCCGCTTGCCTCCATGCTCAGCAATCTCCATGCTGTCTTGTATGCTAAAAACTGGGACGAGGGGACCAAAATGAAGCTCCCTCCTCCCAGGCCCCAGCAGTCTAGAGGGAAAGATGCACCAGAACGCCCCAAACCCAAGCCAGGGGCGTTCCTGCAGAACAAGGAGGCCCAGCAGCTGGGGGAAGCTTTGTGTAGATGGCCTGGGAGCTGAGGGCCCTGCAGAGGGACCCCCTAGGCAAAGGCCCAGAGAGGCCAGTCCCAACGTCTTGGGAGCCAGTTTCTCTGGGAAGGGAAGCCACAGGAGTAAGGCCGGCAGGTAAAGGGTTACCAGGGCCAAACGGGAGTGTTTTAGAAGCGAAAGGGGTCAGCTGGGTCTGAACCAAGTGGGGGATTGTCTCGTGTGGCCAGGAGCTTCAGCTTGGGTGGCCCCAGTGGGGGTAGGGGCTAAAGACCCCGAGATCCCATGATGCCTTTCCCAGATGGCCCTCACGAGGGGCTCGTCTCCCAGGGTCCCCAGAGGGGCGGGATGCTCATTTGTCCTTTAAGTCATCCACCAGACATGCCATCGCCTTTGCTCGGACTATCCCCAGCCCTAGCACCGTGCCTGGAACGTAGGAAGCGTCTACTAGATGCCCCCAATCCCACCGATGGGCCGGCAGCTGGGGACTGGTGCCTGCCGGCCTCGGCCACCAGCTGCGGGGATCGCGGGCAAGGGGACCCGCTAAAAGACGCTCCTGGGCTCCTCCCGTCTTTTTGTGCTTCTGAACGCGGGTCATCGTGAAAGGAATGGAAGGTGCCCTTCCTCCCCTTGGCGAGACCGCACCTGGCCCCTCTATGCCGGGGGCTTCTCGGAAGGCCTGTTTGGGGTGCCCCCTGTCCCTGGCTCCTCAATATAAGCCCATGTGGCCCTTCGACTTGCTGAGTGTCTCCCTCCATCGGGTGCCTGGGGGGCCGAGCCTCCGAGGAAACCACCGAGGTGCCGCCTGGGGGGTCTCAGGGGGATGGAGCAGCAGCCCCAGTCTTCTCCCTCTGGGCCCCCTTTGTGCCACCCCGCACCCTGGCGCTGCGGGACCGAGCTCACCAAACCAGTAAGGCAGCCCAGGGGCTCGGATTTCAAAGTCCTCATTCCTGGTCGTGAATGGGCCTGCGCTGAGCTCGGCCTTTCCCACAGCCGCCC
>NW_025383595.1:0-6654 GCF_016433145.1 Gracilinanus agilis
GAAGGAAGCAGCATTGAGGAGGGAGGGAAGGAGGGGAAAAGGGAAGGAACAAAGGAACGAACAAATGAATGGATGGACAAACAGACAAACGGATGAACGAATGAAGGAGCATTAGGGAGGGATGGAAGAAGGGGGAAAAGGGAAGGAGAGAAGGAAAGAAGGAAGAAAGGAAAGGAGGAAGGAGGGAATGAACAAATGAAGGAGCATTTATTCGGTGCTGACCCAATAAAATACTAGTCACTGTGCTATTCATTTTACAAATATTATTATTCATTCCTTACAATAACACTGGGAGGTAGGTGCTATTATTATTCCCATTTTACAGCTGAGGAAACTGAGATAGACAGGAATAATTAACTTGTCCAGAGCCACATATCTAATGTCATAGGCAAGATTTAACTTGTAGTTTAACTGAGCAGTTTGTCTAATGCCACTTAATTGCATCTTGAAGAAACTAAGGATATTTGGCCTAGCAAATAGGACAGGATAATAAGAATAATAGCTCTAGGGTGAAAGGCACGTCAGATGTCATCTAGTCCAACTTCTTTGTTTTACAAATATGGAAACCAAGGCCTAAGAAGTGATTTGTCCAGGGTAGGTGATACAGAAGAGTTAAGTGGCAAATAAAGTCACTGCTTATTTTACTTTGTCATACATGGAACTTGACCCCAACCTATCTCTGCAGTCTCACTGGGCATTTTCCCCTTTCCTGCTTTATATAGTATGGCCAAACTTGTCTTCTCTCTGTTCCTCACACATGAAGCTCCATCTTCTATCCCCAAGCCTTTGCAGTGATCAGCCCTCATTCCTGGAATGTTCTCCCTCCTTATTCCCTAATAGATTACTCTTCCTTCAAAAAGCTCAATTACCATCTTTTGCAAGAAGCCCTTTCTAATCCCCCTAATTGCTAGGGCCTTCCCTCCCAAACTTCTTCATATTTATATATTTTTATATATGTATTTATATATTTTTCTCTTTATATTCATGCTCTTGACTTGGAACTGATACATAGTATTGATTCAAAGAGGGAAAGTCAGGGTTTTAAAAAATAAAATTAAAATTAAAAAAAGTAAAAGACCTAGAGTAAGGCTTCTAGTTCATTGGGTAAATCTATGAAGGATTTATGGAAAGATCTGAACAAAAATAGTGCAGATTTGGCAGACATGAGTTCTTCGTGATCTATACCTTAGGAAAGAATATGGTTCCACCAAAGGATTGACATATATGAGGATCTCAAAATGTGATATCTCTATTCAGAGCCTCCTCCTCCACAATGGCTCCCTATTGCCTATTTAACAATGTCTTATTTCTTTAACCTGGCAAAACCTGGCCTTGCAC
The DNA here is from genome assembly GCF_016433145.1 of Gracilinanus agilis. Taxonomy (NCBI): domain Eukaryota; kingdom Metazoa; phylum Chordata; class Mammalia; order Didelphimorphia; family Didelphidae; genus Gracilinanus; species Gracilinanus agilis. The sequence continues at coordinate 1,339 of NW_025383595.1, forward strand.
AACCTGAAACTTTCCCTACTTTTCTACACTCTCCTCTCTATGTTATGAGCTACACACCACCCAGACTGAACTACTGACAGTCCTTTATCTGTGTCTACATTCTCCCATATCAATGCCTTTGTTCTTCCTGTACCTGCAATCTCTTCCTCATCTCTGCCTGTAGAAACCCTACCCAAGCTCAAATTACACTGACATGATGTTTGCTCATTTGAACATAGCATTTCCTTCTTTTAATCTAATATAGACTAATGAGGGAGACACTATATAAATAACTATGTACAAACAAGAAATCTAGAGGATGAATTGGGGGTAGAGTATAATAAAGGAGGACTGGGAAAGACTTCTTGTAGGAGATGGGACTTTAGCTAAGACTTTAAGGTGTAAGATTAAAAATTAATAGCCAATGCTCCAAGTATTATATTTTTATAAGATCTATTAATAATAACTTGAAATAGAGGAAGTGATAGCTTTAATAAAGAGAAGCTTCCCAGACTGCACAAGTGGAAGACGAGAGAAAGAGCAAGAAATACATACACCTTATAAACAAACATGAGGACACAATGTGGACGAAGGGAAAAGGATGCTGCAGGATAATGTAATTCAGAGGTAAAATTTCTATTTACACAAAGGTGAGGTGGAGATAAGGAGGGAAAGATGTCTAGGCATGGGGATAGCCAATGAAAATGTTTGGAATAAGGAGATAGAGAGTTATGTCCAAGGAATAGCAAATAGGACTCTGCCCCTGGAATACAGACTGTATGGAAGAGTTTTGGCTATAATAACACTGGAAAGGTAGGAAAGGACCAGGTTATGGAAAGCTTTGAAAACCAAGGTCAAGAAAGGCTTTGTGCAGAACATGGTGCATGAGCTGAAGATTAGTGCAAATAATTTCAGACATGGCCAATATGTGAATTGTTTTTGTATGATTATTAGATAAAATGAATTTTTTCAGAGAGCATGGAAAGTGAAAGTAATATCAAAAGGAAAAGAAAAGATCATCAATGTAACGTTTTGAAAACACGCAGTAGAGATATAAAGGAAATCCAGAGGAAGACAGAGATGAGCTTAACAGCTTTGGAATTAAGGTATTGTATTGTGTTATATTATGCTATATCATATTATATTAGGTTATTATGCTACGTTATGATACATTATATTGTTATGTTATGTTATAATGTTGTGTTGTATTGTGTGGTATTTTCATCTCTATGTAATAGAGATTTATAGTTTGTTATAAGTACTCTCCCAAAGTATGCTTACAATGATGTCAGAGCCCGAGAGAGAAGTTAGCCATTCTCCCCTGAGAAAATGAAAGGAATACTAACTATAATAATTAGCGGGATTTACTTAAGTCTTCATTTTTTTCCTAAGGGGTTTCTGACACATAACAATAATCCTTTGCAACTATAAGCTAAGCTTGAAGAACAGGAACCATTAACTGAATCCCAGTTGGACTATTCCAAACCGGACTGGAAGCAGCCTTAGTGACTTTTCTTATTTGGACTAAGAACATCCTCAGAGATGTTCCAGATAAAATAACTTTTATCAGCTTATCTCCCTGGTACCCTAAACCCATATCAGGAATTTTCTGTTGTACCCTTTCCCATGGGCCAGAATGTTTTTCTTTTTTTCTTCCTCATTTTGAAGCAATAAAAAGATAGCTAGTTCTAAGAGAATTTTCTCCTTAGGAGTTCCCACATGCATGCTGTTCTGCTGAGAATACAGTAAATATGCCCTTTGCCCCCACCTCTTTTCTGCCGCCTTTCTCTTACTCAGTCTGACTCTGGCCCCATGGGGTCAGAATCCAGGGAAGGCAGTGAGTTGACACCCTTAAGGATTCTAGGGGGATCCTGAAGGGTTGAGAGATAGTCTTTCTAATGCTATAAGCCCTAACCAAAGTACTCCCCACATCATGATTATTGCCTGTTATTGATTAGGCAGACAATTAGCTTTTAGAAAGAGTTCTTTACTAGGGTAGTATAATAAGAACAGTTTATAAAAACATTTCTCTGAAAGTCTATGACATATTCTCTCACCAGTAGATAATCTGATTCTATGGGAAAGAAGACTCAAACTGAAAGTTCAAAAAAACTGAAAGGTCAAAAAAAGTGATTCATGACTCCTGGAAGTCCCCTTACTGAAGTCCTCAGTGGGAAACTCATTGTACCATAAGTGCAATGTGTTCCTTGTAGCCCAAACACTGGGGATCATCCATGGGAAGTTGACATATAAGAGACAGTTAAATGCTTGCTATTCGATTAACTGTTGGTTTGCAAGTAGGCAGATGTGTCAAGTATGAATGATACTAAACTCTTTTCCACCTCAGATACCTTCTTCCATCCCACGTCTCTCTTCCTTCTTTACTTCTTTCCTTCCTATCTTTTTTTCTCTCCCCAAAGAGGAAGTCCAGGTCAGGCTATGCTACCAGTTAACTATTTCGTCTTGTTCAAGTTCCTTGACTTGAGACTCAAGATCCCTCTCTGCCTGAGTTTCCTCACCTGTGAAGTGAGCATATTGCATTAGGCATAGGGTTCTCCACCTTATTTTTGTCTATGTCCTCTATGGCAATCTAGTGAAACTTACAAACCCATTGGCAAAAAATATTTTTAGATGCACAAAATCAAAAACATAGGATTTTAAAAGAAATGAATCATTCAATTACAGTTATCAAAATATCAAAACAACAAGCTCTTGGACCCCAGATTAAGAATTCTTGGTGTTAGATCATAAAGTTGTTTCTGGATTAATCATTCTATGAATCTTTGATTCTCCTAATTCTTTTTCTTTCTGTTTTCCTCTCTCTCTTTTTATTTCTGTGTCTTAAACCTGCCAATGACCACCTGTGGGTAAATGTTCTACTCTGCTATTGAGACTACAGTCATGAGTTGTTTCTGAGCACTAAGATCTGACTTTTGGGCAATTGTGTGGAGCATAACAGGGATGGGCTAGGATGGGATAAGGCAGGGAACTTCAAATCTAACTATAAATATATGCTGGTAGTTGGACTAAATGATTTCCAAAATCTATTCCAAAACTAATACACTGAATCTTTGAAGCAGTCAAGATGCAGTATTGAGAGGCCCCATGGCCAACCAAGAGGCAGGAACTCTGAGTTCCTAATCTTGGATCTATAGCCAACTTCTCATCTTGGAAAAGTCATTTATTATGCACTAGCTGAATATAACTTCTTCTCTTCCAAGTGACTTGTCAACATCAATGAATAAGTCTTCACAATCTTCCTCAGAGGGAGGTGAAAGTTATTGTTTGGTCTTCATGATCCATCAAGTTCTGTGAGTCATGGCACCATTTTTGATCTCTGTGTCTGAGGTCAGTAACATCTTACATCAAAGAGAGGAATGCTAAAACCCTGGATTTATAATGAAAGTTTGGCTGTTACCCATCACTTGGAAATTATAACTCTGTCCTTGCCTGAAGGGTCAGTGCTTTTGTAAATCAAGATCAATACAGATTTTTTCAGGCCTCCAGTACAGGCCGGGGACCTCTATATCCCTAATTACCACTTCTCAGGTGTCCTTCCTAGACTAGGACATTCATTTTCAATTAACAAGCCTAGCTGATTGGTAGAGCCCTGTATCCCTCTTATGCAAATTATGAATGACAGTTATTTTCACTCAACAAATGCACTAGAAAGTATTTATAATAAAGATTTTTTGCATTGATCTGATGTAAAGTTTTGGAGCACTGACATACAGAATCATAGATTTAGAGCTAAGGAGTATAATGGTGGCTATCTAACCCAACTCTTCATTTTATACATGAGGTTGAAGCCCAGAAAGGTAGCATATCTTGCCTAAGGTCATATAGTAGAGAAGGACCTCTGACTTCAAATCTAGGCCTCTATACAACATCATTTAGACATATAAATTTAAAATGTATCTCCCCATTTAGTGTTCTTTGCCTTTCGGTGGTATTTCTTATTTCCCCTAAAAAAATTCAAGCATCTGTATGTATGTATGTATGCATGTATGTATGTATGTATGTATGAATATATATATATGTGTGTGTTTGTGTATATATGCATATGTTTTTATTTTGAATATTCTATTTTTACATATTATTTACATATACAATTTTTGACATTTTTTTAAATTTTGACTTCCAAATTCTCTCCTCCCCCCCTCCATCCCTGAGACAGCAGGCAATTTGGTATGGGTTATACATATGCAGTCATACAAAACATATTTCCATGTTGGTCATCGTGAAAGAAAATACAGACCAAAAAAAAAAATCCCAAGAAAAATAGTTTTAAAAGTATGCTTTGATCTGTATTCAGACTTCATCAATTCTTTCTCTAAAAGTGGATGGCATTTTTCTTAATAAGTCCTTTGGAATAGTTTAGAATAGCTAAGTCATTTACAATTGATTATTGTATAATATTGCTATTTTGGGGTACAGCGTTGTCCTGGTTCTGCTCATTTCATTTTGTATCAATTCATGTAAGTCTTTCAAGGTTTTTCTGACAGCGACAAGATTGTCAGTTCTTACAACATAAGAATATTTAGGAAAAGAATTTTAAATTAATTCATGCTAAGTGTAAATGGCTAAAATTATTTAAGTACTGCCTCTCCCAGGGATATTTGAATTTTAGCAAAGATTTTAATGATTCCTCTTTTATCCCAGAGTTTGATGCTTGACATTTCATGAGATGTGTAAAAAGAATGAAGGTCTAACACTGGATTTTCTGAGCAATGATTAGAATTGCATTGTTAAAAAGCAGTCATGGAAGAGTGGGGAGGCATAATTTTGGGTGGTGATGGTAGGGATCCATTGGGTCCTTTATTGACCTACTGAATATCATAACATAGAAGATAGCCCATTCCATCTACATGATGGCCATTGGATTTCATGTGATAAAGCACTTTGGGACACAAAAATGACAAATAACTTCTCTGATTCCAAAGGAATTTTATAATCTAATTAGGAAGCAAACCAAACATTCTGTTTCATAGGGCCCCACCTGGGACTCTCCCTCCTTGGCTTTGCATAGAGTTTCTACATAGTGGACTCTTAAGGGGAAATGAAAAGAAAGGAAAATTAAGCCCTGGTGTCACCTGAAAGCAAATAGAAATCTTTTTAACTCCCATGAGCATCTCTTCAGGATAGGATCTTGCCCTCTGCAATTCAAAGGGATCATTTTCCTGTGGGAGAAAAGAAGACTTCTATAAGGAGAGGCAGCTAAAGTTTAGGAGGGCAAATGTTTTTACCCTTTTTTTGTCATGTAGCTGTATAAATAAAAAATGTTGAGTATATATATTTATGTGTATATTCATATATGAATGTTTATATATATACATA
>NW_025383596.1:0-1982 GCF_016433145.1 Gracilinanus agilis
ATAGAGATTTTCAGTTTCCAGTCCAATCTTTTTCTGTTCTGTTGCTTATATGAAAATGTTCATTTTATTTGGTGTTTAAGTTTAGAATTTAAAAAATTAAGAAGGTTGAACTAGACATTGAAGATCCCTCCAGCTCATTGCTTAGCACATTTCCAGGTACACAGTAGGTACTTATTAAATGCGTATTGACTTGACTCAAAATCTCTAATCTTATAATCCATTTGAACACATGAGCATGCTGGCAGGACAGACTAGATGGAATTATCCTTTGATGAAATGAAAGCTCAACTGAGCTCTTCCAGGAAAACCAATTAGGGACTGGAGTCCCTGAAAGGTCAATGGAGATAACCAGCACCAGCTACTATCTGAAACTCTGTCCATCATTTTTTTGAAAAGAATGGAAGAGAGGACATGGACAAAAAGGCCCAGGGTTAAAGGGAAAAGGGATCACGTTGGTTCTCTTTTGACTCTCCAGGCAATTTGGGAAGCCTTTTAGGCCAGGGGTGTTTGACCTGACATGTGTCTCGGACTCCTATGGTGCTCTAGTGAAACCTAGAATCCCCTTTTCAGATTTATGGCCCTAAATGAATAAAATATATAAAATTATGAAAGAAACTAATTCTACTAAAATACAATTTCCAAATTTTTTTTTAAAAAACCACCTAACCATGTCTGAGATGAGAAAGAACCCTTTATCTAGGATGGCTAAATCGGGGATGAGACAGCTGAGCTGGCCGTCCCCTGCATGGCTTTTGATCCACAGAAATAATGTGAGTCCGCTGAGTTGTGCAGTAACTCCTTTGCCCTCCACAAAGGTCAACGGGCCTGTCTGTGCTTAATAACAATCAGAGGCAAGATGGAGCAGCCAGAGCCAAACTGTTTTCCATTGTCATGGGAAAGGTGGAAAGCTTTAAAAGAGAGGGTTTAATCATGACAGATAGGAGGAGGGGGAAGCTGACAATCACCTGCCACGGGAGAAGGCTCAGATAATGACCAGACCTGGCTAATGGCTGCGGCTCAGCCTCAGAGACGGGGGTCTTTATGACTCTCTGCCTGATGCCGGGGTAAGCCACTGGCTTCATAATAGCTTTCTCCAAAGAGTTATGATAATCTCCACTGTTGTCCGTGATGAGCAAGGAACAGTGTAAATAGATGAAAAGTATATGTTTATGTTCTGACTATTAAATTCAAAGCTATAAACACGGAGGGCACTAAAGTTGATGGTGTCCCTGACAAATGTTTCATGCTGAAGAGTATCAAGAAGGTTAAAACAACTGAGGGGGGGAAGAAAAGCAGTATTTCTTTCCTTTCAGTTCCCCCAACTGGCCTGGCTTCTGAATTAACCTATCGAGGCAGCATGCTACCATGGAAAAAAGTCTTGCTCTGGAGTGGTCGTTCCGCCATTTTGTCATGTCCAACTCTCCATGACCCCATAGACCATGGCACACCAGGTCCTTGACCTCGGGGGCTGTTATCTTCTACCATTTTAATATTGCCCAATAGGATTTTCTCTGGCAAAGATACTGGAATAGGTTGCCATTTCTCTCTCCATTGGATCACCCTGTGTCAGAACTCTCCACTATGACCTATCTATCTTGGGTCTCCCTAAAAGACATGGCCCATCGTTTCATTGAAGTACACAGTTGAGTCAGAAGGACCAAGTTCAAATCTAGCCTCTGATACTCTCTACCAGAAAGAGCTTGGATGAGTTCCTTAAGATCCCTGGGCCTCAGTTTCCTCATCTGTAAAATGAAGAGCTTAAACTAGTCTGCCTCTGGGGTTCTTTCAAGTTCTAGATCTGTTATCCAAGATTCTATTTGGCAATCGGAGTTTAACTTTTCCCAAGTGACTTGGAAGGCAATGTATCAAGGTTTGGGGGACAAGAGGTGGGGTTCAGGTTTTATTTTGTTCTGGTGCTTCTCTACTCATCACTAGTAACCATGATGCTCATGGGGTAGGACAACTTGAACATATATATATAT
>NW_025383597.1:0-9462 GCF_016433145.1 Gracilinanus agilis
GGGTTAAAGACTGCAGGAAAATTTATATATATATATATGTATATATATATACATATATATGTAATTATGCTCTCTATACTCTATGCTCATGCTGACCATAGCTAGCTTCTTCTGCCAGTTATTAATCAGTCAATAAATATTTATTAAGCACCTTCTATATGTGAGGTGCTGTGCTAATCCATGGAGATTAAAAAAAAAAAAAGCAAAAGATACTCCCTATTTTCAAGAAGTATACAATCTAACGGGGGAGACAATATAACCTATATACAGGATAATAGGAAGTAATTAATAGAGGAAAGGCATTAGAATTAAGAGAGGTTGAGAAAGGCTTCTCATAGAAGATAAGATTTTAGTTGGGACTTAAAGCCAGGAGGAAGAGATGCCCTTCTTTGCTTGTTGAATTCTTTAAAAAATTAAATAAAATGGCACTTCCTCCAGGATGCCATTCCCTGATCATCAAGGGGAATGACTTGACTTGGTACCTCTAATGACAATCTATTTCACCGATTTCATATGCACTTACTATGAATTATTAGGAATTCTCATCATTCTACTAAGGTAGCAAGCTCCATGGATTCAGAAATTGATTTCCACTTGAGCTCTTCTTTGTATCTCTCCTATAGTGTTCTTCACACCATAAATCAGTATTTGTTGAATGGATGGAAGGTTAAAAGAGTTTAGGAATAAAAGGGATATCATTAAATAGACTCAGAGATGTTGTTAGGTGTTCATCTTCATATCATCATTAAGTATCAGAGATGGAATTTGAGCCCAAATTTTCCTGATTCGAAGCCCAGTACTCTTCACTGTGATGTGACCTCTCTGAATATTTCTTTATTTGTTCCTGCTTTTTTTAGGGAGTGAATTAGCTAACTGACAAAAATGCTTCTAGAAGAGATTCTTCCTGCTACACCCTATGAAGAGATGCCAGGACAGATCTGTGAAAAACACAAGAACTTGGGATGGTTCACTGAGAATTGGGAATATTTCCTCCTTTTTTCTCTTCCCTCAGAGCGTTTCTAAGTGTGCATGTTTATGAGAGGCTGATTGTGTTTGTCTCTCTGGTCAGAGGCTGAGTATCCTTGCAACACTACTTCATATATGCAAGTATATAGTTTCAATAAAGATTTTCCTTATGGATTTGTATTATTTTTACTATAAACTTCCAGTGCCTTTGTTTTTGGTTCTATTATCTCAAAACTATACAAACATTGTATTCAGGAGCCTTCAAATCAGACAGCTTGCATCTAGTGGAGGTCCTTGGTGAAAAGCTGAGGAAATGTCTTCAAAAGGGAGTCACAAATTTCACTGATGGGACTACTGGTGCTGGGCAGACTTACCAGGTTTCAAACAAAGATTTGCCGGCAAGTTAGAGATTCTAGAAAATTAATATTCTGTGTCTGGAATTGAGAACAAGCCTACGATTCACTGATCAGGAAAAATTGAATTAGTTTCTCACTATGCTATGCCAGTCAATGCCAGGTAATTTCAGATGATAAAATTAATGATAAGAGATGCAGCATCACATAGTACAGAGGTTTTCACCATTTTTATTGGTGTCATGAACTTCTATGTTACTCTAGTTATATCTATAGACTTTTTCTTGAGGGAAACAAAAAAAATAATACATATGATTATAAAAGAAACTAATCATATGGAAATATAATTATTAAAATGTAAAAAAAATCAAATTCATAGATCCCTGTGTTAAGAACTTTTGGCATATTGGATAGCAAGGCAGTCTTAAAACAAAGCATACCTTCATTCAGTTCCCACCTCTGACATATACTGGCCATGTGAAAAAGACCACCTCACTTCAGTGCTTTAGGAAATTCTCTAAGATTTTAAATTGCAGAAAAGTTGCTGATCTTCATGGGTACATACATTTCCTCACTGGAGAGTTTTTTAAAATTTAAGTTTGATTCTTAAAAACCATTTTTCTTTCTCCCTTCACTCAAGTGATAAAGAAAAACAAGACCTTGTTACAAACATGTAGTTGAACAAAACAAATTTCTAAATTAGCCATGTTACAAAGTGCTAATCTTCTGAGTCCTTCTCCTCTCTATTAGGTGAGTAAATTGTTTCATCATGAGTCCTAAATCATGTCATTATGTTGATCAGGGTTCATGGTTTTTTTAAAGATGTTTGTCTTCACTCTACTGTTGTCATTGTATAAATTGTTATCCTGATCTTGATCACTTCATTCAAGTCTCCCCAAATTCCTCTAAAATCATCCCTTTCATCATTTCTTTTGACCCAATAGTTTTCCATCAATTTGTATAGCATAGCTTGTTCAGTCATTCCCCAAATTCTAATTCTTTGTCACCACAATAAAGCAAAAAATATTTTTGTTTATCCTCATTTAGAGTTTGTTTTGCTTAGGACTAATTTCTCCTGTAAGATATGCTTATTCTTTTTTTTTAAACTCTTACCTTCCATTTTAGAATCAATACTGTGTTATTGGTTCTAAGGCAGAAGAGTGGTAAGGGCTAGGCAATGGGGGCGAAGTGACTTACCCAGGGTCACACAGCTAGGAAGTGACTGAGACCAGATTTGAGCCTAGAACTTCCCATCTCTAGGCCTGGCTCTCAAGCTGCTAAGCTACCTGGCTGCCCCCAACATATGCTTGTTCTTGAGTTTTCGTTTTCCTTCTTTCCTTTCCCTCCTGTTTGCTTGTTTAGTGAAATATATTGTGTACCCAACATATGTGTGTGCATGTGTGTGTGTGTGTGTGTGTATTCTTTCCTCCTTTGACCAGTTCATGTGCATCAGAGGTTCAGGTGTTAACAACTTCACCACTCCCTCCTTGTTTATATAGTGAAAAGTGTTCCCTATATTATATCATATCATGGGTGGGGTTCACAGGGAGGCCAGAAGTTATTCCTCTCTGGCATCCTCCTCCTATTTTCCAAAGGAGACTTTAATTTCTTCCAAAAGTGGAAACAGGAGGTTTCATCCAGAAACCCAACCATTCTGATTTCCTCAGAGAACTAGATTAGAAGTAGATAGATTTATTCCCTTAAATATTGTTAGTCTAGTAGATATAGTTTTTCAGGTTCAAGCTAAACTACTTATTACTGTTTTGTCAGAGAGAAAGAAGGATATCAAGGTTCATATATAAGGCTTCACTTTCTGGATATATAGCAAATAGCTTAAAAAATCAGTTTAGCCAAGTCAATAGCAAAACAGAAATCTGAGAAAGTATACATAAGACAACAGAGTTCAGGAGCTCTCTCACTGAAAGCAAGGTAACTCAGTTTAAAAAGGAGAGAGTCCCACATCTCACCCAAAGTGAAATTCCCTGAAGACTCTAATATAGCAAACTGGCAATATGGATTTGATGAAAATGGCTAGCTCTTTTCATGTTGTCTCTTTCCTGCATCTCATTTTCTCTTAAGCAGTCTGAAGTTGAGTTGACCTCATGCATTTTTTTCTATCAAAGCCAGAAGCCAGAAGGTCTCAAAGTGACTACAGAGACTGAAGAGACTTGAAATTCCAGAGCTGAGTTCTCTTTCCTGCTTTTCACAATTCTACCCTGACCCTCAAGAAGGTATGGGTTTTTGATGTCCACCAGTAAGGAGAGAGTCCCATAACAATTGCCTTTGGGACTTGGTTTACATTAAAATAGACTTTTATTTGCACATCTGATTTTATGAGAGAATTTTCTCTAACCAGCCTTTTACTTTCCTTTTCTACTCCTTTTCCATTCTTCTTTCAAGGTCATCAAGATAATAGAATCTATCCCAGGTCATTTGTCTAATTATACTACAACCCCTAATGCTGAAAGGGTTTATAGATGGCACTTACAACAACTCATATTAAAATATAGTTTATCCTCATGTAGTCCCTTATGATCATTCATATTTAGCTTTTTATGATTTTCTTAACTCTATGTTTGAACTTCAAAGTTTCTATGACTAGAAGTCTTTCTATCAGGAATGCTTGGGAGGCTTTTATTTTATTATTAAGTGACTAGATATAAGAAGCAAGGTCAAGGAAGACTCAGAGCTCACTCTATTGTTGTGAATGTGATCCATGAATTAAAAAGTCAGATTACATTGACCAGGTTCAACTATTAGGGAATCTTTCAATAACAATGCAAAAATGGCTTATGCCTTCCATTCAGGGTGTTTCTACCAAGGTCATCAGAAATATGACATTCTTCTTTAAAGTGCCTATTTTTTTTCTGCTACTCCTGAATGCATTAGGACTTATTGTGTATCAATAAAAGATTGAGGTTATTAAAAGAGCACTAGCAATTCAAGGAAATAGGATATCCCTATCTCATTCATATTTGGGCACTGTCCCAATCAACTAAACCTGGCACTTCTTTATAATCTGATCATTAGTGAATAGAATTGAAAACCTAAGGTTTTTCTCCATTAATTTGCTTTCTGGTGTGATCTGCTTGCCTTCATCTCACTGCTGCTGCTGTACTGCTGCCATTTTTGCTGGGCTGGATGCCCTGGATCTCTCTTAGTCTATATTCTATGTATCTTCTGGCTCACCTCTCTATACATAGTTTCTGTATCTTTATAGTGTAGTAACTTTTAGTTGGCAGGCGCCTGTGCTCTTTATGGCCACCTGGCTCTTCTAGGGCACTGGAGCCTCCAGCAGTTTCATATGCCTTGTTTTTAGCTTGCCAAAAGCTGCTCCTGGCAAAACAGAAAGCACATCCCTTTAGCTATTAGAGAGGAACCAATGCCACTTCCTTTCATAGAGGAAGCACACATTCTGCTCTCATTAACTTCCAGCCTGGCAAAAATCACACAGAGAGCTCTTTGCTTCACAGTTCATAGTTACTGCTATATTATTATGGAAGAAAGGATGAATGGCTATGAACGGTAAGAGTGAAACCAGGAGGATAATGTTAACATAATTAGCCAAGCTTTCGCTTGGGTTGAATTTGAGGCAATAGTGGGAAATCCCCCTGTCACTGAATTGTAAAAAAAAGTTTCCAACATTTTAAAAAGAATTTTGCGTCTCAAATTCTCTCTCCACTTCCTTCCCCTCCCTCCTATTGAAATGGTAAGCAATATGATATAAATTTTGCATATGTGATCATGTAAAATACTTCCCTGTATTAAACATTTTGTGGAAGAAAACACAAACAAAAAATTAAGAAAGTGAGAAAAGTTTGCTTTGTTCTGAAGATCACTTCTTTCCTATGAAGTTTGCAAGGAGAAGACAGATGAGATGGTGTTTGGATGGAATAGAAAGGTTAAAGGAAAAAATTTTTTATTATGATAGGGTGGATGGAGAGGAACTAGTGGAGAGTCAAAGATTGGTAATAAAAGTAAGAGATGATGACTACTGAAGTAAAGTCCTGGAAGGGGTGCAAGAGAATGAAATCAAAGACAGAGGCAGATAGATTAGTCTTAGTGAGTTGTAGAGCTATTTTGTCTTTTGTGCCTGGGAGGAACTAAGGGAAAGAGGGCAATAATGCTGAGAAGTTTTGAGGACCTGAGTAGGAGAGCTGAATGAGTTTATATTAGCTAACTTTAATCTTCTTAGAGACATATGAGGCAAGGTTATTGGCTATAAATTTTGAGAAAGCAAGTTCACTTGAGAGTGAAAGAAGGGAAGAAAAGTTTTTAAAATGTACTATGGTGAATGAAAGCTGATAAGGGTAATGTAGATGAATTATTAAGAACAAAAAAATTCAGTTGGGTTATGTAACAAGAGTTTGTGGTTGGCAGGAAAGTGGTGAAGGGATGGCTCCCTTAATTTCCCCCTTCCCCGAATCCATCAAATAAAATCAGGAGAAAGACCTAAATCATTCTTTTAAAGATACAACTTAAATGAGAAGCTCTCACATAATGAAAAAAGTATTAAGAGATAAAAAGAGGCAAAACTCTCAGAAGAAAATGTATTTTAGTTTCAAGACAATCATCTGAAATGCAGCTAGAAATTTCTCCAGATGGAAATTAAATACACTGAAGGAATTAAAAGAAGAAATGGAATAAGCAAAAATATAATGAGAAAAAATAATTAACTTGGTGTAGCTAAGTAATCTCAAGACACTAATAATGCTAAAACTCAGTAGTTTAGAAAAATTATTGAAATTCAAACATAAATGGATCAGTATAAATCTAACAATAGAACTACTGCTGGGCTTAGGGGAACTAGAGCACTGAGCCCTCTCCTTCACAAAGGAGCACATCTGTTCTGGATCCATGCATATAACCCAGATTGAGTTTAGTCTTAGGGGAGCCTAACCCCTTAAAAGAAGGGTCAGACTTCTTTTTATATTCATTCCTCCTCTATTGTCTTGGGGAAAATTATTTAAAGCTTGGATTTTGTCCACACCAAGGTTTCCCCATGGGACTAGGAGTATGAATAAATAAAGTAGATTACAATTCATACAATATGAATCAGGCATGGGATAGCTATTTATTTCCTTTACATAAAGAAGGTGTTAAAAGATACAGCATGACATGATGAGACTTAATAACTGGTAACTTGAAACTACAGTGATACTTTGCTAAGAGGTTGTCTTTTTAAAAAATAAGTTTTTAATGATATTTTCTGTTTTTTTTTTATATCACCATTGCTTTTCATGTATCCCTCCCCTTTCCTTTCTAGAGAGCCAACCCATTGAAAAATAGTATTTTTTAAAGAGGAAAATAAAAGTCAGAATGACTGTTTGGTACATTCAAAAAATCCTAAAATGTGTATGCATGTAACCTATGTGGACTTGAGCCATGATGAGATAAATTAGAGGCATTTTCTTATCTACCTTCACTGATGTCTTATTTGATCTTTATATTTTGTTACATTTACTTTTGATTGTTTTTTGTGCATTGTTGTTATTTCCATTTCCATTGTTGTAGTTACTCTATATGCTGTTTCTTGGTTCTTCTTTCACTTTGAATGACTATGAAAGGAAATTCTTGGTTCTCTTTGTCTATTCTGAGTTTATACTTGTAAAAAGTGAATCCATTACTCTCTTTGGTAGTTGGAGTTAACACTTTGGTTAAAAATAACTTAAGAGGGGCAGCTGGGTAGCTCAGTGGATTGAGAGCCAGGCCTAGAGACAGGAGGTCCTAGGTTCAAATCTGGCCTCAGACACTTCCCAGCTGTGTGACCCTGGGCAAGTCACTTGACCCCCATTGCCCACCCTTACCACTCTTCTGCCTTAGAGCCAATACACAGTATTGACTCCCAATCCACAGTTTTGACTCCAAGACGAAAGGTAAGGGTTTAAAAAAAAATAACTTTGTAAGTGTTTAAAAAAAAATAATTTAAGTACCCCTACTTAGTACCTCACTAGATTGTGAAGACAGGATTAACTGTCCTTTGGCTGCCTTTTGATTGAATCAACACAAGCTTGAACTAGGTGGAGGAGCTCAAACCATTTAGAGAATTCGTATCCTCAGAAACTCAATCAGCCAGAAACCTGTGAACCCTTTTGATGAGAATTCACACATCCAGAAGATGAGAAGTGGATCCCACATATACTGCCCCACTAGGCAGTGCTAGGCAATTTGGAAGCTGTGATTGGCTCCTGTGAAGAGGGGAAGAGACAAGAAGCCACTATAAAAGGCCCTGAATTTCTGGGGCTGGGAGGTCGGCTTCAAGAAGGAAGTCTGCTTAAGGAAGAAAGTCAGCTTCAGGAGTCACCTTCAGCTTAAGTCATTGTCTTGACCTGCCTTTTGGAGGGAACTTGGGTGAGTGGGTAGCTGGCTTTCTCTTCCTGTATTCTGTAGAGAGTTTAATTCCTGTTGAAGGTCAACAAGTCCTGGCTGAGTTGAGCACCAGAGCAATCAGATAGGCTAATGTCTTCTCTACCCTTTTGTATTTCTCTGCTTTCACTCTTTCCACCTCTTTTGTAAATAAAAGCTATTAAAGTCATTTTGACTTTGAGCAATACTACTTTGAATCAGCAACCATCATTATTATTTATAATTTTCATATATTTTAGTCAAGCCATTAATTTTTATTTTAAACCCTTAGCTTCTGTGTATTGACTTATAGGTGGAAGAGTGGTAAGGGTAGGCAATGGGGGTCAAGTGACTTGCCCAGGGTCACACAGCTGGGAAGTGTCTGAGGCCAGATTTGAACCTAGGACCTCCCGTCTCTAGGCCTGGCTCTCAATCCACTGAGCTACCCAGCTGCCCCCTCAAGCCATTAATTTTTTTTTAAATAACTGTAATGTTTTATGGTTTTTTTTGAATTTAAACATTTATTAGTAATCATTTTTAACATGGTTACCTGATTCATGCTCCTACTTTCCACTTCACCCCCCACACTCCCCCCACCCATGGCCGATGCACATTTTCACTGGTTTTGTCATGTGTCCTTGATCAAGACCCATTTCCAAATTGTTGGTGGTTGCATTGGAGTGGTAGTTTCGAGTCCACATCCCCAATCATGTCCACCCCGTTCAAGCAGTTGCTTTTCTTATATGTTTCCTCTCCTGCAGTTCTTCCTCTGAATGTGGGTAGCGTTCTTTACCATACATCCCTCAGAGGTGTCCTGGGTCATTGCATTGCTGCTGGTACAGAAGCCAATTACATTCGATTTTACCACAGTATATCAGTCTCTGTGTACAATGTTCTTCTGGCTCTGCTCCTTTCGCTCTGCATCAGTTCCCGGAGGTCTCTCCAGTTCGCCTGGAACTCCTCCAGTTTATTATTCCTTTTAGCACAATAGTATTCCATCACCCGCATATACCACAGTTTGTTCAGACATTCCCCAATTGAAGGACATCCCCTCCTTTTCCAGTTTTTTGCCACCACAAAAAGCACAGCTATAAATATTTTCGTACAAGTCTGTTTATCTATGATCTCTTTGGGGTACAAAAACCCAGCAATGGTATGGCTGGATCAAAGGGCAGGCATTCTTTTATAGCCCTTTGAGCATGATTCTAAATTGCCAGCCAGAATGGCTGGATCAGTTCACAACTCCACCAGCAATGCATTAATGTCCCAATTTTTTTTTAACATTTATTAATATTCATTTTTTTTTGCAGATTGAAGCAGATTTTTTATTTTAATTTTTTTACCAATTACATGTAATATATTTCCATACAAGTTTTCCTAAGTTATATGATTGAGCTTATCTCCCTCTCTCCCTTCCCTTCCTCCTCACATTTGCTAACAGGTGATTTGATCTGGGTTATACATGTATTATCATGCAAAATGTATTTCCATATTCATTTTCATAAGTGAGTAATCTTGTAAAACCAGAACTCCAAAACACAAACCCAAATAGACAATAGAAAAATCGTCTGCTTTTGTCTGCATTCTGTCTCCAACAGTTCCTTCTCTGGAGGTGGCTAGCATTCTTTGTCATACATAGGTCCTTCAGAATTGTGCCAATAATAGCCAAGTCTGTCAGAGATGATCATTCCATAATATTACTGTCACAGTGTACAATGATTTATTGTTTTCCTGGTTTTGTGAAGCATATGTTTTTACTGTCTTTACTTTTCCCATTTTATTTTTTGTCTACATTTTC